>NW_027497533.1:0-139547 GCF_021521415.1 Bidens hawaiensis | reverse complement strand
TTTATCAATGGGGCTCATTCGTTGCCTTCTAACGAGTGTGTTCTTTCATAACGAATGGACTCATTTGTTACTTCTTGACGAATGGACCTTTATAACGAATGGACTTTTATAACGAATGAACCTTCTGTAACACCCTTGGCGAACACAACATCGTCCCACTCTTAGGCAAATACCACATCATTCGTGGACAAGAGAGATCATTGGTTCATAAGTAAATGTCCTGCCTCTTCAATCACCAACGCGTTTTGGGCTTAGTTGGCTGTGGAGCACATGAAAACTCCACGGTTAAGCGTGCTTAGGCGGAAGTAGTACTAGGATGGGTAACCTCCGGGGAAGTCTCCATCTGGGCAACCCCAAAGATCATTTAATGGTTTTTAGAATCACGTAGTGTCCATACCGCATTTGAAACCTTCCTTATTAATCCAAGTCCATTACTCACATTTATTTAACCCAACACAAGCCCAACTCATATAATTAATATTATTAATTTATTAACCGAAACGGGAAACAGGATGTTACAAAAAGTCTACCGGAAGCCATGAGAGGACAGCTGAGAGAGCAGTGGATGACTTTAAGAAAGCTGATCATGGGAAAGGTGACTTGAGGGAAGTTCGATTTGTGAAAGTTGATGACCAAAAGGAGAGGCCAAGACGGGTGTAACTACAAGTCATTTAATGGTTTTGAATATGTTAACTCAGGAACAAGCCTGACAGATTCCTGATGTTGTGACAAGTACGTTTTTAGTGAACGATATTTATGCTTCAGTATTGTTTGATTCAGGTGAGAATTGAAGTTTTGTAGCTACGACATTTAGTAAGTTAGCAAAGATGAAATGTTGCCGTGTGCATGAATCTTTTAAAGTAGAGACCGCGAGTGAGACCTCAGTTAGAATATTGAGAATGGTTAAGAATTGTAAGATAGAGTTAGAGGGACATGAGTTCCCTATTACTTTGTATGTTATGACCTTAGGAGGGTTCGATGTGGTTTTGGGAATGGATTGGCTATCTGAATTTGAGGCTCAGATAGTGTGTAATAGTAGATTAATAAGGTTAAAATCCTTGGATAGTGGTACGATGACGGTTTATGGCGATAAAGAAAGTTCAGGGTGTAATATAATTTTGATGATAAAAGCCGAAGGATTGTTAAGGCGAGTGTATGGTGCCTACCTGGCGTATGTTGTCAAAGCTATGGTAGAGACAAAAGAAGTGAAAGATGTTCCTATTGTGCGTGACTATCCAGAAGTATTCCCTGAGGACCTTCCGGGGTTACCACCGGAGCGAGTGATAAAGTTCCAGATAGACTTAATACCAGGAGCACAGCCCATCGCGAAAGCACCAAACCGCCTGGCGCCATCCGAGATGAAAGAACGGATGTCCCAACTACATAAACACCTCGACAAGGGTTTCATTAGGCCAAGTGTTTTCCGTTGGGGCGCACCGGTGTTGTTTGTAAAGATAAAGGATGGAAGTATGAGAATGCGCATAGACTATCATGAGTTGAACAAGCTTACGATGAAGAATAGATATCTGTTGCCACGGATTGAGGTTTTGTTTGATCAACTACAAGGTTCGAGTTGGTTCTCAGGAATACACCTATGATCGGGCTATCATCAGCTGAAGGTGAAAGAGGCAGACATCCCTAAAACAACGTTTCAAACGCGGTATGGACACTATGAGTTCTTTGTGATGTCATTCGGTCTAATGAATCTTAAGGAAGGAATATGACTTTATGTTTGAGATTAGTTTTATTTTATGGACACTACGATGTTCTTTGTGACCGAGATGAAAGAACGGATGTGAATAGTTAATAAACTTACCCTAAGTGGTAAGTGTATGCCTTATATGATTTATGTGATAATGACTGAGGTTATGAATGAATGCTTGTCGGTCGTGAACGATCTTCGGATATTGCACGTATCGCCAGGAAATGTGAGTTTTACATAAGATGCATGAATAATATATGAATGATTAAGAATATGTATGAATGTATATAATAGTATGTACATGTAAAGAAGCGTATGTATGGTTGTATGGAAAGAAGGGACCAGACCCTAATAATATCTAAGATAAAGAGCTCATCAGTAGCGAAATAGGTGGTAGACTAGGTCTAGGAGCCGTTGCAGTTATTAAAATTCTGTCTTCATACATCAATCGTCCATCCTAAGTAATATCTACTCAGGATCATGGATCCAGACTCAGCTATTAGAGAACACTTCAGAAGGATACTTGATCCAAGCTCGTCATCAAGAATAACGTATCCTCAGCAGTTAATTATTTGTGACTCAACAGATATCACGTTGAGACAATAAGTAAGGGGCATAATGAGTACCTTCAAATCATAAGTATTAAATCAGGTTAAAATCATGTATTAGAAAAGCTATCCGAACTTGCCTCCGATTTGTATTGCACTAAAATTATTGCAGTTGAATATAATATGGTCATAAACAAGAAGTTTATGGACAAAGAAATTTTTATGGCTTGACATGATTGGTTAGGCTATCCCGGGTTCAATAATGATGCGGAAAATTATAGAACATTCATGTGGGCACTCTTTAAAGAACCAAAGGGTTCTTCAAACTAAAGACATTACATCTGTTGCATGCTCAAAATAGAAGTTGATTACTCGCCCATCACCAATTAAGGTGGGGACTGAATCCCTTACTTTCTTGGAAAGAATACACGGGGATATATGTAGGCCCATACACCCTCCTATTTAGATATTTTATGGTGCTAATTAATGCATCAACTAGATGGTCACAAGTGTGCTACTATCAAGTCGTAATATGGCATTTGCACGACTACTTTCCCGGATGATAAGGCTAAGAGCAAATTTTCAAGATCACCCCATTAATAAAATTCGATTGGATAATGCTGGTGAATTTACAAACCAATCATTTAATGATTATTGCACGTCTATTGGGATAAGCGTAGAGAACCCCTGTACCTCATGTACACACACAAACGGGCTTACCGAATCGCTTATCATGGTTTCAAGACCGATGATTATAAATCAAAACATAATATTAATTATTATGAGTTGGGATTGTGTTGGGTTAAATAAATGTGGGTAATGGACTTGGATTAATAAGGAAGGAGGAAATACCATGGGCTTAAGCCCATGACCCATGATATATAAACCATAATTATCCATTAATCCATTCATTTCCACCCATTCTATACACCATCCAAAACACACACTTAAGCTCTCTCTCTCTCTCTCTCTCTATTTTCTCTCTTTCTTTAGCCGAACCCAAGGAGGAAAAACTGAGCATTTATCTGAGGTAGTGATAGTATGATCTTATATGGATCCTAACCCGCTAGATCAAGTCGTAAAACGACTAACCGACACCCTCAACCTTTAAAGTCACGAGACTCGGATGGAATCGGGTATAAGCCGATCGAATGTCGAGCTTAGAGTCACCCTAGCTCAAATCCGAAATGATCGGGACCAAAAACTGAGAAAAACGGTATAGAAACATGTTTTTCCGACCACCACTCGTTTATCCGGCGTGGAGGCGCCGGAAAGGCAGCGTATGATCGGGAATGTAAAGGAATGTCATGGAATGTTTCTGACATTCTATGACCTAACCCTAGGCGCGTGTAACAAATGAACAACGATTTGTTATGCCCATTCGTTAAGGAAGAATAACGAATTGACTACCATTCGTTATGCCCATTCGTTAAGGAAGAATAACGAATGGACTGCAATTCGCTATGTCATTCGTTACGAAGAACTAACGAATGAACCCCATTCGTTGAAAGGTCCATTCGTTAGTCAGGTCAAGCGAAGAAGCCAACTTGTTATGAGATACTCATTCGTTATTGAATCCCCATTTGTTATAGGATACTCATTCGTTATAGAATCCCCATTCGTTAGATGCTCATCTTCCAGATAGGTTAACGAATGAACCCCATTCGTTAAGGGGGGTGAATAACGAATGAACCCCCATTCGTTAAGGGGGGGTGTATAATGAATATGAGTTTAATAGAATGACAAGAAAGGTCTCTGGACTTAGAATTAAATGGATTCATTACATAGAAGCCCTTGAACTTTATTAATTGATGAAGATACCTTGAAGGGTTAATGAGTTAACAATAAAATATTATTATAAAATTCTAATGGTAATTTGGTTAAGAGCTGTTAATGAAAATAAAATTTTTCCAAGCTAACCTAGTAGCTTAACCCCAGCCAGGGGCTCTGCCCCTAGAACCCCGCTACCAAGGGCGCTGCCCCCGGAACCCGTTCGTCGAGGGTTATAATTAAAATAGAAACGCGATATGGGTAGAGATAGTTAATTGATACGTGTAATTGTTATACAGTTTGTCGCGTACAACTAAAGAAAGGAATAACCATTAACGGTGAACGTAACAGGATGCAGATGAGTTTCTAGCCCCATTTCCTTGTTATGTTTTCGGGGCTGTGTGCATACTCGATGTGATTAGGTAATACACTTACCCTAAGTGGTAAGTGTATGCCTTATATAATTTATATGATAATGATTGAGGTTATGAATGAATGCTTGTCGTTACGTGAACGATCTTCGGATATTACATGTATTGCCCGGAAAGGTGAGTTTACATAAGATGCATGAATGATATATGAATGTATATAATAGAATGTACGAGTAAAGGGACCATACTCTAATAATATCTGAGATAGAGATGAGAGGGACCAGACCCTAATAATATTTAAGATAGAGATAGAAGGGACCAGACCCTAGAAATATCTGAGATGGTAAAGATAGTTATGTATGCATTATGAAAGTATGAAAGTATGAACGAAAGAAAGAAAGTATATATGTACGAATGAAAGAAAGGTAACATGCTAAGTATGTAATATGTATCTTCAGTTACATATATATGTGAATGTATTGTATGTTGCCTAATTAACTTGAACTCACTAGCATAGCTGACTTTCAGTATGCACAGAGGTGAGTAGGATGAGATAGCTGGCTTGACGGGGGACACATGGCAGATGAATAAAGAATCTGGCATTTGAAGACTCAGCTGTTAATGTTTGAACTAATAAGACATGTTTTATATTATTTTAAATTGAGGCTTATGTAATGAATGGTTGACTTTTAATATTATTCCGCGAAAGTTTTAATTAACTCTTATTTGTAGAACTGTGTTTATGAGTAAATCCAACACCAAAGTAGGACACCTGGACTGAGGCCTTACAAGTTGATATCAGAGCATAAGTTCGAGGGAATTAAGCATCCTACATGCTTAGACTCGAACAGAGAATGGGACAAAAGTAAAAAAGAAAATTGTGCCAGTTCAAGGAAAGCCATGTGTCGCTCAAGCAAGCTAAGTAAATGTAAAGTATGTGATTAATTTCACACGTAATGTAAGAATGTGTGAGGAAGTTAGCTTAAATGCTGGGGATAAGGGCATATGATTATATGAACTGTTTGATTGTCTAACTGTTACAAACAGAACTAGCGCAACTGGATTCACAAAGGGAAGTGTATAGGACATGGAGAGTAACGTGATAAGCTAATCACAGCTGGCCACTGTTATTACCTGTTAGGCTTACTATCCTTGTACTAAATAGTTCATCGAGTGATGATGTTTGTGTTTCCTTATAGAATACGAATGGCCGGAGCAAGGAAAGTTGTTGGTCAAGAAAGTCGTACGGGACATCGTGGTAGGCCACACATTACCCGGGAACCTTCTGTACAATTAGCCACTAACACAAGGGAAGAAGGAAGTGCAGCTGGACGGAATCCAAAAAACAATGAAGGGTATCAACTTAACCCTAATGTTCAAGCCGCCATTACTCAAGCTGTAGTTGCTGCAGTGAAGAACCTACAACCTGAAAAGTCTGTTGGAAGCCATGGGAGGACCGCTAAGAGGGCAGAAGACGACGGTAAGAAGGCTGATAATGGGGAAGGTGTCTCGAGTGAAGTTCGGTCTGTGAAAGTTGATGACAGAAGGAGAGGCCGAGGCGGGTATAACTACAAGTCATTCAAAGGTTGTGACCCGCCGAAGCTGACTTGTTTAGGAGACGCAATCGCTACTCTCCAGTGGATAACCGCCATGGACAAGGTTATTCGAATTAGCGAGTGTCGTCATGACCAAGCAGTGGGTTATGCCATCCAATCGTTCGGAGATGAATCTATGTACTGGTGGGAGTCGGTGGAGCAGAGAAAGACTCGAGAAGAAGTAATAGCGATGAGATGGGTTAACCTGAAGGAGTTAGTGATGAGAAGGTTATGTGCTTATGTTGAGGTTGAAAGGGCTGAGATGAAGTTTCTAAACTTGAAGGCGGGAAGATTAACACACCGCGAGTATACTACTGAATTCAACCGCATGTCTAGGTTGTTGCCTGCCATGGTGAATACTGAGGCCAAAAGGATCAAGTGTTACATAAGAGGACTGCCACATAATGTCCGCACCTTGGTCAATACAAGTAACCCTACTAATTTCGACTTTGCTGTTGAACTCGCAGAGATGGTTTTCGAGGATCTGGCAGTGGATGAGGTGGTGGTGGAAGAGAAGAAAGAGAAGAAATGGATTGTTTCTGCTAAACAACCTGGTACTCAGTTGTAGAACCCTAGAGATAAGAAGCAGAGGGTGTGGGAGAAGAGGTCATGTAAGACGTGTGGTAAGATGCACAGGGGTGAGTGCAAATGGGGTAAGGGCACAGATGTTTGTCATAAGTGTGGTAATGCTCACGGTGGAGAGTGCAGGCTTGGGTCGAATGCCTGTTACAAGTGTGGGAAAGTAGACATTATGCTCTAGATTGCACTGCAAAGCCCACGTGTTACATGTGCGGTAAGACTGGTCACAAGGCAAGGGAGTGCACTGATGGTGAAACTGGAGGGAGCGGAAGGAAAGATGCTGAGAATGCTAGGCCGAGGACTAGGGCCTACATGCTGACCTAGGAACAGGCCAAGCAGATCCTAGTTGTTGTCAAAGGTACGTTTCTGGTGAACGATATCTCTGCTTTAGTATTGTTTGATTTCGGTGCGAATAGAAGTTTTGTAGCTACGACATTTAGTAAGTTAGCAAAGATGAAATGTTGTTGTGTGCATGAATCTTTTAAAGTAGAGACCGTGAGTGAGACCTCGGTTAGAATATTCATAATGGTTAAGGATTGTAAGATAGAATTAGAGGGACATGAGTTCCCTGTTACTTTGTATGTTATGACCTTAGGAGGGTTCGGTGTGGTTTTAGGAATGGATTGGTTATATGAGTTTGAGGCTCAGATAGTGTGTAATAGTAGATTAATAAGGTTAAAATCCTTGGATGGTGGTATGGTGACGGTTTATGGTGATAAAAAAAGTTCAAGGCTTAATGTCATTTCGATAATAAAAACCGAAGGTTTGTTAAGACGAGGGTGCGGTGCCAACCTGGCGTATGTTGTCGAAGCTACGGCCAAGATAAAAGAAGTGAAAGATGTTCCGATTGTGTGCGACTATCCTGAAGTGTTCCATGAGGACCTTCCGGGGTTGCTACCGGAGCGAGATATAGAATTCCAGATAGATTTAATACCAGGGGCACAGCCCGTCGCGAAAGCACCTTGCCGCCTCGCCATTCGAGATGAAATAATTGATTTATCAACTATAGAAACTCCTCGATAAAGGTTTTATAAGACCGAGTGGTTCCCCGTGAGGCGCACCGGTGTTGTTTTTTAAGAAGAAGGATGGAAGTATGAGAATGTGTACAGACTATCGTGAGTTGAAAAAGCTTACGGTGAAGAACATATATCCGTTTCCATGGATCGATTATTACTTTGATCAACTAAAAGGTTCGAGTTGGTTCTCACGAACAGATCTTAGATCAGGCTATCATCAGCTGAAAATGTTAGAGGCAAACATCCCTAAGACAGCGTTTCGGACGCGGTATAGACACTAAGAGTTCCTCGTGATGTCGGTCAGTCTAACAATTGCTTCTGCAACATTTATGGATATGATAAATTGGGTATGTCGGCCGATGTTAGACAAGTCAGTCATCGTTTTTATTGATGCTATATTGATTTATTCAAAGAGCGAGTCTGATCATGCTAAGCATTTAAGAGAAGTATCGGAGGTCTTGATGGAAGAAAAGCTGTATGATGTACGTCGGCCGATGTTAGACAAGTCGGTCATCGTTTTTATTGATGATATATTGATTTATTCAAATAGCGAGTCTGATCATGCTAAGCATTTAAGAGAAGTATCGGAGGTCTTGAAGGAAGAAAAGCTGTATGCTAAGTTTTCGAAATGCGCATTTTGGTTGCTAGAAGTGCAGTTTCATGGGCACGTGATAAATCCTGAAGGGATTACCGTGGACCCAACTAATATTGAGGCGATCACAAACTGGAAGACTCCGAAGAGTTGGAAGGAATTAATTCTACTTTTCATGTTTCTCATATGAGGAAATGTCTAGCTAATGACACATCACACTTGCCACTAGTAGATACTGAAGTGGATGAGCAGTTAAACTACATTGAACAGCCTGTAGAGATCGTGGACCGCAAGGAAAAGCAGCTTCCTCAAAAAGTTATCCCTTTGGTGAAAGTAATATGGAAGCATCGTAAAGGAGATCAGACGCCACATGGGAAGTTGAAGAAGATATGCGCCGTTTTACCCGGGATTTTTTAAGTAATAGATTGGTTTCGGGGACGAAACCTCTTTAAGGAGGGAAGGCTTGTGACATCCCGTTTCCTGTTTCGGTTAATAAAATAAAAATATTAGTTATTATGAGTTGGGCTTGCGTTGGGTTAAATAAATGTGGGTAATGGACTTGGATTAATAAGGAAGGAGTAAAGACCATGGGCTTAAGCCCATGACCCATGATATATAAACCATAATTATACATTAATCCATTAATTTCCATCCAGTATATACACCATCCAAAACACACACTTATGCTCTCTCTCTCTCTTCTCCATTTCTTTAGCCGAGCCCAAGGAGGAAAAACCGACCATTGATCCGAGGTAATGATAGTATGATCTTATATGGATCATAACCCGCTATATCTAGTCACGAAATGACTAACCGATACCCTCAACCATTAAAGTCACGAGATTCAGATGGAATCAGGTATAAGTCGATCAAATGACGAGCTTAGGGGTAACCCTAGCTCGGATCCGGAACGATCGGGACGAAACGGTGAAAAATGGTGTAGAAAGATGTTTTCCGGCCACCGCCCGTTTTTCCGGCATGGCGGCGCCGGAAAGGCAGCGTATGATTGGGAATGTAAGGGAATGTCAGAGAATGTTTCTAACATTCCTTGAACTAACCCTAGGCGCATGTAACGAATGAACAATCATTTGTTATGCCCATTCATGAAGGAAGAATAACGAATTGGCTGTCATTCGTTATGTCCATTCGTTAAGGAAGAATAAAAAAAAGACTGCCATTCGTTACAGAGAGAAGAATAAAAAATAGACTGCCATTCGTTACAGAGAACTAACGAATGAACCCCATTCGTTGAAAGGTCCATTTATTAGCCAGGTCAAGCGAAGAAGCCCATTCATTATGAGATACTCATTCGTTATAGAATCCCCATTCGTTATAGGATTCTCATTCGTTATAGAATCCCCATTCGTTAGATGCTCATCTGCCAGATAGTTTAATGAATGAACCCCCATTCATTAAGGGGGTGCATAAGGAATGAACCCCCATTCGTTAAGGGGGTGTATAACGAATAAGAGTGTGATAGAATGACAAGAAAGGTCCCTGGATATAGAATATAATGAATTAATTACGTAGAAGCCTTTGAACTTTATTAAATGATGAAAGATACCGTGAAGGGTTAATGAGTTTACAATAAAATATTATTATAGAATTCTAATGAAAATTTTGTTAAGAGCAGTTAATTAAAGTAATTTTTTTCAAGCTGACCTGGCAATTTAACCCCAGCCAGGGGCTCTGCCCCTAGAACTCCGCTGCCAGGGGCGCTGCCCCCGGACCCCTTTTCATTGAGGGTTATAATTAAACTAGAAACATGATATGGGTAGAGATAGTTAATTAATACGTGTAATTGTTATACAGTTAGTCGCGCACACCTAAAGAAATGAATAACCGTTAACGGTGAACGTAACAGGACGCAGGTGAGTTTCTAGCTCTATTTCCTTGTTATGTTTACGGGGATGTGTGCATACTCAATGTGATTAGTTAATTCACTTACCCTATGTGGTAAGTCTATGCGTTATATGATTTATATGATAATGATTGATGTTATGAATGAATGCTTGTCAGTACGTGAACGATCTTCGGATATTGCACGTATCGCTAAGAAAGGTGAGTTTTACAAAGGATGCAAAATGATATATGAATGATTAAGAATATGTATGAATGTATATAGTTGAATGTATGTGTAAAGAAGCATATGTATGGAAAGTAAGGACCAAACGCTAATAATATCTGAGATAAAAGGGACCAGATCCTAATAATATCTGAAATATAGAAGAAAGGGACCAGACCCTAATAATATATGAGATAGAGAAGAAAGGGACCATAGACTAATAATATCTGAGATAGAGATATTAGGGACCAGATCCTACAAATATCTCGGATGGTAAAGATAGTTATTTATGCATTATGAAAGGATGAAAGTTTGATGGTATGAAAGAATGTATGAAAGAATGAATGAAAGTATGATGGTAAAGATAATATGTATACTTTTTTTCATAAATTCATTCAGACATTCTTTCAAACCATCACACTTTCATACTTTCATAATGCATACATAATTATCGTTACCATCTCAGATATTTGTAGTGTTTGGTCCCTTTCTTCCATATCTCAGATATTATTAGGGTCTGGTCCTTTTCTTCTCTATCTCAGATATTATTAGAGTCTGGTCCATTCTATCTCGGATATTATTAGGGTCTGGTCCCTTCTTTCCATACAACCATACATACGTTTCTTTACATGTACATTTTATTATATACATTCATGCATATTCTTAATCATTCATATATCATTCATGCATCTTATGCAAAACTCACCTTTCCAGGTGACACGTGCAATATTCGAAGTTCGTTCACGTACCGACAAGCATTCATTCATAACCTCAATCATTATCACATAAATCATATAAGGCATACACTTACCACGTAAAGTAAGTGTATTAACTATTCACATCGAGTATGCACAGAGCCCCAAAAACATAACAAGGAAATGGGGCTAGAAACTCACATGCGTCCTGTTACGTTCAATATCAATGGTTATTCTTTTCTTTAGCTGTGCGCGAATAACCGTATAATAATTACACGCATCAATTAACTATCACTACCCATATCGCGTTTCTAGTTTAACTATAACCCTCAACGAACGGGGGTCCGAGGGTATCGCCCATGGAAGTAAGGTTCTAGGGGCAGCAGCCCCTAGCGGGGTCCAAGGGGCAGAGTCTCTGGTTGGGTTAAGCTGTTCTTAACAAAAATTATTTTCATTAACTATTCTTATGAAACACCGCGTCTTTTACGCTATAAGTTTAAGCCTAAATTATACCAACTTACATAAGTATAGGGACCAAAAATGTACATTCTGAAAACTTCACCCATCGCGGTATGCGACGGGGCAACTATAAGCCCATCGCGTAGCGCGATGGCCTTGCTGAGTCATCGGACACGTGCCCAAAAATGTGTCAACACGTGGCACGATATGACTGGCCACGTGTCATCATCTGGTAAGGCAGCGAAAAATTGCGGCGCCGCGGTACCCGACGGGTAAAGGAACCCATCGCGTACAGCCATGGGGTCCAAAATCATCCTATAAAAGGTGGTGACAGGTATTGAGCTCCCCCATCCCATCACACCTCCATTTACACACACTTAACCTCGAAAGGCGTGCCCCATTGCCGTAACAATCCGACGTGCCAATTTCTCGTAGTTCGTGTAAGGAACGAAGTTATAATCAAGCTAGCAATCGTATAGTCGAGTAGATCAAGAAACTGCCTTGTTGGGTCAAGAAATTGACCTAAGGGGATATTTTTGAGTCAAAGATTTGACCAAAATGAAGTGCATGGAAGATTGGAATCTTCTCAACCACCTCTGAATTCGCTAAGTAATGGATCCGAGCACACCTTAGACATCCGAGTAAGCTTTTACTTAGCCGGGTATGATATTTTGCCTACTGGGCAAGGTTTACTTCAAGTAGTCTTCTTAAGTGGTTATTCGAGCAGGGTTTGCAAATTAGTGTGTTTCCGAGTAGGGTTCACTAGTTTATGTAAATCCGGGCAAGGTTCACTTTATCAAGCAAGTCTGTTCTTCAGAGCCAAGTATATTACTCTTCCGAGTAAGGTTTGGTTAACCAAGTCCAAGAAGCCAAGTGATTGGAAGACCGGGCTAGGTATTCATTAATAAGTATGATCCAAGTATGCTTGATAATCTAAAGGAATATCTCTAAGTAATATCAAGTAAGGTTCAGCTCGAGCAAGGAACAGTACTCCTGAGTACACTTTGCTAATAAGTTATTTTATTGCAAATAGCTGAAATGGATCATTGAAGAACAAGGTTGCTAGTAAGAAGTTGTCGGGCAAAGTCTGGCAAATTCTAGAAGACTGAAGTCTACTCGGTGAGTATTTTACTTAGTGAAATACTCATTAAGTAAAGTCTACCCGGAAACTGATCCCGAGCACACTTCTATGTTACCAAGTTATGAAGGATGGCCGAGCATACTCGGAAAGACAAGATTGATGCAATGCCTACCCGGAAGACTTGTTTTACACTTAGTTTATTTTGAATATGTAATTTGAATATAAATGACTGTATTTAGGGTTTCTAGAAGGAATGACAGCTGTCCTAGGTTGGCAGGCCTATAAATAGAATATTTAGGGCACGCCGCCTAAGAGAGCACAATACGGATAAGACAGACACATTAATTGAGAGAATATTGTGTGACGGCTGTCTTAGGATTCCTAGAAAACCCTAAATCAATTATCCTTTTTTATGATTAATATTATATAAATGGAAATCTTTTGAGTGAATCTTAAGTGTGCTTTCTACCTTTGATTATTCATTGCAACCGTATGTTTGTTATTGATTCCGCCTTTAACAAACGGATATCTTTCTAAATATAGCAACCCGTCATTAACTCTCTTGTCGACACATCAATCTGTGTGAGTTATGACATGATTAATTAAGATCCAGGTGAAATCGAGGGGACCGACAAGTGGTATCAGAGCTTGTTACTGCTATTTTGGAAAGATTGTTGCTGATTGAAGATTTGAAGAAGAATGACGTAAGCAGACCTCTGTTCCATTGATTTGTGACGTCAGCAGCCCTGTTTTTCATTTTTCTTCCAGATCTACAATCTACCGGTGTTTTTTCTTCCTTATTTCAATTAAAGTTCTAATCATTATATCTAAATCTTGTTCTAATCACATCAGACACATCAGATCTGAGCATTCTGTTTTCAGATCTAATTATTTTGAAATTTTTTTAAGGAAACTGATTTTTAATTTCTCAAAATGTCTGGATATGAGGAACATGAGGTGTCTACTAACAAGATACCAAGGTTGTACGGACAGGAAAACTTTATCAAATGGAAAGTACTCTTTGAAGCAGCCGTATGCTACAATGATATTGATATGTGGAACTCCATCAAGAATGGTCCACAAACTACTGTTGAAGAAGGTGCAAATGCAACTACAACTGCTGCTGTAAGAGAAAAAAATGAGAAAGGTGGATGACAAAGCCTTAGCTATGATTAAGCTAGGTTTTTCTTGGGAGATTCTGACCAAGGTGGCTCATCACACAACTGCCAAGCAAATGTATGATGCCATCCTTGAGATGTATGAAGGGAATACTGAACTAAAGAACATAAAGAAGCAAAGATTGAAGCAACAGTTGGAAAGGTTCAAGTATAGGGATGGAGAAAGGTTGAAATCAATACAAGAACGTTTTCTAAGTATTGTGAATGAGTTGAGGACAAATGATTATGTAATGACTGACTTTGATTTGAATACAAAGTTACTCAACTCAATGCCAAAAGAATGGTATACTGCTTGCAAATTCATCCTTTAGAAGAAAATTTTCAATGAATTGAAATTGGATGATGTGGTATGCTTTCTTCAGGCTGCAGAACTTGAAATGATAGAGAATGAGATGATTAAGGAAGATAGATCCTGCTTCAATGTTTAAAATGCATTGATTGCACCCATGGGAAATCAGTCTACCAAGAATCAACAGCAAATTCCCATTATTGAAGAACCAGCTGAACGTAATGTTGTTACTCCAAAATCTTTCATTGGAGGTAGCACAAGTAATCAAGGAAATCAGCAGAGGTTCAATATGCAACTGATTGATGATACTGATTCTGCCTCCAAGCCAAGTGGAAATGTTCCTAATACTGGCACAGGACATGGTCAAAGCAATGAAACACAAGCTTTGTTGTCTATGTTTACTGAGTCATATAAAGCATTTGTTGCAAAGAATATAATTCACACAAGTGTGGTACAAGATGATTTTGAACAAATTGATGCAGATGACTTGGAAGACATGGATTTGAAGTGGCAAGCTGCCATGTTGGGTTTGAGAAGTAAAAGGCTGTATAACAGAACTGGTAGGTCTCTGGTTTCTGGTCCTAATGACAGGATTGGATTTGATAAGTCAAAAGCAATATGCTACAATTGTCAGCAACCTGGTCATTTTGCAAGAGAATGCAATCAACCAAGAAACTTTCAAATGAATCAATTCCAGAATCAACAACCAGGAGGTCAGCATCAATATCAACAAAATCAACCAAGAGGTCAGCAGTATTACCAACAAAATCAGCCAAGATTCAACAACAACAACTGTCAAATGAACAACTTTAACAACAACAACTTCAATCCCAACAACAATTACAACCCCAACTTCTACAACTTTCAGCCTCAAATGAATAATCAACAACAAAGTATGCAACAGACTCAAGGTTTTCAAATGAATAACAATCAAAACCTTCAAGCAGCTTAAAATGTTCCAAACAACACTGTTCCAGCAAATCAAAATCAGATCAGAAATCAAGGAAATGTGGCAGCGACTACACATCATGAAGGAAATTTTGATTGGAGCAATCATGAAGAGGACATTGCAGATGATATCAGGAAAGAAAATGTGGCATTCATGGCCATAATTGAGAAAGAAAAAGGATCATCATCTCAGGTACACTCTCCTCCTACAGTTGATTTAAATGAACTTATCATTGAATTGAAAACAAAGGTAGGCAAGCTGGAAAGTGAGTGTTTTAGAAAACAAAGCATCATCAATGAGTATGAGGCAAGTGAGTTGATCAGTGATGAAAAGATTAAAAGCCTTGAAGATGATTGCATGATCATTTACAGAACTCAAACTAGATACACCACTGAGATTGATGGATTAAAGAAGATGTTGGTTGAAGAAAAGCTGCAAAACACAAGACTAAAGGTTGAAACTGAATTTCTGAAAAACTTGATCTCAACAGGCAACATATGTGGTATACTGAACCAGGTGAAGGAACAAGACAAATACAAAACAGTACCACCTCCATTCAACAACAACTTCATGCTAAAAGTTGACAAAGAGAAAAGAGATGCATACTTGCAACAATTCAGAGATGTCTTTCAAGACAAGGAAGAATTTGTTGATTTGTACAAAAAGGTAGAAGTGAATGAAGTAGGAGAGTTTGTGATTAAGAAAGAAGTAAAAGAGAATAAGTCAATTGGAGTTCAAGTCTCTGAGGATGACTTTGATTCAGTTGAGTTGAATCAAGATGATTTGAGTGATTTGAGTGATCAAATTACTGAAAAGGAGATCAAAGCTGCTGAAAGAGGAAGAAAATATAAGAAACCTGAATCTGTTGATAAACTTCCAAAGTATCCACCAGTCCCACCAAGATTGAAGAAACAGAATGATAAAATGAAAAGAGAACATGTTTCTTTTGATATTTGTGAAAGGAGGAAGATAAACTACAATGCAGTCAGACACCAAGCAAGGCTGTATTGGGTAAGATAAAGCAGAACAACAAAAAGAAGATGGTGACTGAAGAAGTTGATACAGAAAATTTTATCCCAGTTTATCCAATCTTTTCTATTCATGAGGTGTTGGATGTTGGAGAAGTGGAAACTATGGAAGAGTATGAGAAAAGACAGTTAAGGGTTAGAGAAAGCAGTGATGAAGAACCTATGATTATGGAGAAGATTGTCTTTATCAAAAGCAAACTTGAAAGACAAGACATCAAGATTGAGGAATTTGTTCCTTTTTCAATTGATTTTGATGGTTTAAAGAATCAGAAGACTCTAGGAGTCAAGACACCTAAGCCAAGTGAAAGATACAAGAAACCAAAAGAACATGAAATATTCAAAGGCAAGGTTTGGTGCAAAAGGTGTGATGAATATGGTCACCACACAGATTCATGTAATGAAAGATTCAAATTCAAACCATTTCATGTACCAGATGGAACAAAGTATGGGCAAGACTTTGTCCTGTACAAAAAGAAGTATGATGAATATCTGGGAAAAGGAAAGGTGTGTGGAAATGAAACCATGAACAAAGAAGAGAAGAAATCCGAAAAGGAGACAAGAATTGAGAAGAAAGTGGCTGAACCAGCAAGAAGAAGTAAATATCCTAAGAAGCATGAGGAACTGACCAAAAAGAACTATCAGTCTGTGAGAATCAAGCACGATACTCAATCAGTCAAATCTGATAGCTCTCAAGGATCATCAAGCAGTGAGAAGACAAAAAGAAAAGATGCACATTCTAGAAATAAACCAACAGAACTCACTGGTGATGAGAAGTTTCTACTAAGACATGGATATGAACCACATGGTTTCCTTTGGAAACCTAAGACTGAGAGTAAGGTTGAGTAAGTTGCTGATGTGAGAGACTACTCTGAGAAGAAGGACTATGTGATAAAGGAGTATGCCACTGACTCAGATGAATGCCACTGCCCAACCTCACTTGTCAAAACTCCAAGAGAGTGTGGTTATGAAACTGATCATTCAGACAACTTAGAATTGGCTCATGAAGATCCTAAACCAACAACACTTACTTCCCAAGCTGTGTCTGAAACTAAATCTGATGAACTGCAAGTTGATAAGTCTTGCACTTCATCACTTAACTAATCAAATTTTCTTTGTATGTGCAGGAACAGTCCACTCCTCTAAATGACATATGGTATATGGATAGTGGTTGTTCTAGGCACATGACTTGTGACAAGAAATCTCTTGTCAATTATGAAGAGAAGTATGAAGGTCCAGTAGCTTTTGGGAGTGATGAGAATGGTGGAAAGATTGTTGGAAAAGGAATCTTAACAAATGGGAAAGTCTCATTTGATAATGTATTTCATGTTGAAGGTCTTCAGTACAATCTGCTGAGTATATCACAAATGTGTGATAAGGGTTACAAAGTCAGTTTTGATGATTCACACTGTTTCATTTTAAAACCTGAGTTTGTAATTCCACCTGAAATGATTATGATGATGGCACCAAGAAATGGTAACTTGTATGAATTGAATACAAAATAAGCTATTTCAAGAGGAGGTGCATGTTTTGTTTCCAAAGCCACTGAAAATGAGTCAAAATTGTGGCATAGGAAACTGTGTCATGTGAACTTGAAGAACATGAATAGACTTGTCAAATGTGAGCATGTCATAGGCTTACCTACAAGATAATTCAAGTTGGAAGATCATTGTGATTCATGTCAAAAGAGAAAACAACACAAATCTACTCATAAGCCAAAGCTCATCAACTCAATTGATCAAGTACTTGAATTACTTCACATGGATCTCTTTGGTCCAGTGAGTGTACCAAGTATTGGGAAGAAAAGATATTGTCTGGTGATCATTGATGACTATTCAAGATACACATGGGTTTATTTCCTAAGTACCAAGGATGAGACTGCAGAGTTGATTAAAGGTTGTGTAACAATGATTGAGAACAAGTTGAATAAGACAGTCAAGATGATGAGAAGTGACAATGGCACTGAGTTCAAGAATGGAGTTATGCAAGAATTCTGTGAAGTAAAAGGAATACAACAACAATTCTCAGCTCCTAGAACTCCTGAACAAAATGGTGTTGCAGAAAGAAGAAAGAACACTTATTGAAGCTGCAAGAACCATGTCAGCAGATGCTAATCTGCCTGTCACTTTTTGGGCTGAAGCTATAAATACAGCCTGCTATGTTCAGAACAGGGTACTTGTCAACAAAAGGCTTAACAAAACTCCATATGAAATATTTCACAACAGAAAGCCTTACATTAAGTTTTTCAAGCCCTTTGGATGCAAATGTTTTCTACTGAACACTAGAGACTATTTGAACAAGTTTCAAACATAGTCCCTGGATTGTTTCTTTGTTGGATATTCTACACACTCAAAAGCCTACAGAGTCTATGTAAAAGATCACTTGAGTGTTATAGAATCTTCTGACATCATTTTTAATGAGAATCAATTCAATACAGTTGATGGTGCAGCATGGCTGTTTGATCATGAGAAGTTAATAAGGTCTTTCAAGATTTATCCTGAAGACTTTGATGAATCTTTCTACAAGACCAGTGAATTTGAAGAGAAAAAGAAGAAGTCATTGGACTTGGAAGAATTATGGAAGAAGGTTGCTGCAAAGGAAAAGGAATATACTTTTGTGAAGAACTCCTCATGTGATATTGGTGAACCTAATCAAGAAAACAATCACAATTTTGAACATAATCATACTGAGAACAATCAAGACAATCAAGATGCACAAAATGATCAAGTTCAGAATGAGGGTGACACAAGCAACCAAGCAAGTGGAGAAGAAGCTGCATCTACAGCAAGATTTCAAGATCTATTTCAAAGATTGAACTTAGAAAATAATGGTGCATCTACTTCAAGACAACATAATGATGAAGCACCAGAATTTCATGATGCAGAGACTGATTTGATCATTGAAGAACCAGAACTCAATGAGTCAAATCTTGACACAACTATGTCTACAGATATGATTGTTCAAACTCCTTATGTGGAAAAGAATCATCCTTCTGAAAACATCATTGGTGATTTGCATGAAAGAGTTACAAGAAGTCATTCTGAAATTGCCAACATTTGTCTTTACTCTTGTTTTCTATCCCAAGTAGAACCAAAGAACATAGCACAAGCATTAAAAGATACTAGTTGGGTGGAAGCAATGCAAGAGGAATTGGCACAATTTAGAGATCTGCATGTGTGGGATCTTGTTGATAAGCCATTTGACATATATGCAATTGGAACCAAATGGGTGTTCAGAAACAAAAGGGATGAAAGGGGTTTAGTGATTAAGAATAAAGCTAGACTTGTAGCACTGGGATGTCTTCAAGAAGAAGGAATAGACTTTGAGGAAGTTTTTGCACCAGTTGCAAGACTTGAAGCTATCAGGATTTTTCTTGCATATGCTGCCTCAAAGAACATTAAAGTGTTCCAGCTTGATGTTAAGTCTGCATTTCTAAATGGAAAGATTGATGAAGAGGTGTATGTTGCTCAACCTCCAGGTTTTGAGGATCCAATGTATCCAAACAGGGTGTATAAGTTAAACAAAGCCCTTTGTGGATTGCATCAGGCTCCTAGAGCATGGTATGATGAGCTGTCAACTCATCTTCTTGAAAATGGTTTCAATAGAGGAGCCATTGACAAGACACTCTTCTACAAAAGAAAGGGATCAGACTTGCTTCTAGTACAAGTGTATGTGGATGACATCATCTTTGGTTCTACAAATGAACAAATGTGTATGGAGTTTGAAGGGGTAATGAAGTCCAAATATAGCATGAGTTCTTTGGGAGAAATGAACTTCTTCCTAGGATTGCAAGTTCAACAGAAGGCTAAGGGGATTTTCATTCATCAAAGCAAATATGTGCAGGACATCTTGAACAAGTTCAACTGTCATGAGTACAAGACTGCTTCAACTCCAATGGACACCAAAGAAAAGATGATTGCAGATGAAAGGGGGAGCCTATAGATGAACATGAATATAAAGCCAAAATTGGATCTCTGATGTATTTGACTGCAACAAGACCAGATATCATGTTTGCTGTATGTGTGTGTGCAAGATTCCAATCAAGTCCAAAAGTCTCCCACATGAATGCTGTTAAAAGAATATTCAGATATTTGAAGGGAAGACCAGACTTAGGGATTTGGTATCCAAAGAACCAAGCTTTTGATCTGATTGCATATACAGACAGTGACTATGATGGCTGCATCATGAGCAGAAAGTCAAACTCAGGAGGATGTCAATTTTTGGGTGAAAGGCTAGTGTCATGGCAATGTAAAAAACAGACTACAGTTTCAATCTCTACTGCAGAAGCTGAATATGTTGCTGCATCTGCCTGCTGTGCACAAGTTCTATGGATTCAAAATCAGATGCTGGACTATGGTTTGAATTTCTTGAACACCCCTATTCTTATTGACAATAATGCTGCATATTTTACTGTTAAAAATCATGTTCAACATTCTAAAACTAAGCACATTGAAATCAGACATCATTTCATCAGAGACTGCAGTGAAAAAGGTTTGATTGAAATGCAAAGGGTTGATACAAGTGACAATTTGGCTGACCTATTCACCAAACCACTTGATAGAACCAGGTTCAACTTTCTTCTGAAAGCCCTGGGAATGATCAACTCTGATGAAATCTGATTAAGGATGTGTGCCTGGTTATGTGTCTCTCTGTGCTAACTGATTATTTTGATAGCGGTTACACCTTATAAATGTTGATGGAATATGTTTCAACTGAATGTTGATTGAATATGTTTTGAATATGTTTCAACTGAATGTTGATTGAATATGTTTCAACTGAATGTTGATTGAATATCTTTTGAATATGTTTCAACTGAATGTTGATTGAATATGTTTTGAATATGTTTCAACTGAATGTTGATTGAATATGTTTTGAATATGTTTCAACTGAATGTTGATTGAATATGTTTCGACTAATGTTGATTGAATATGATTGAAGTTAACTGATAGGTGCTTAAGTAAATATCTGTGCAATTTGTTTGAAATTGATGATAACTCTTGACCATCAAGTTAACTGATCTGATGTTATGATAAGTAGTTTGATCTGTTTGGGTGAAATTGAATGCTTGTCTGATGTCAAGAGTAATCACATGTTTATGGTTACTTGAATATGTTCTTTATCTGATCTTCTGATGTTGTTAAGATAGGATAGACATTGAATGTTAGCACAGTCTGTTTTTCTTGATGATGTTAAGAATGATTAAGATTTGATTGTATGATGCAACTGTTTATGTCAAAATGTATTTTATGTCAAAATTAAGTGATTCAATGAATTTTATAATGAATTTTGCATAAATACTTTATTTTGGTCAAAACATGAGCAAGTTAATTAATGGTGTAGAGATATGATAAGATTATTTAGTTCAAGCTTTTAAGAAGCTTAAAAGAAGGATTTTTTTTAAAAAGTCTCAAATAGTTGTTCTTGCTGAAAACTATGTCATTTGCCTAGTTGGAAGGACATGCACTTGTGTATGTTTGGTCCTTAAATCTCTCAGATTTAAAGGATAGCCATTGACCTGAAAACTTAATGCATTTGGGGCAATTATGACTTGTTTCTTATTCCTTCACTTAAAACTATGTCAATAGCTCTGACTTTGAAAGGACATATATTCACATGTATGTTTGGTCCTGTTGACCACTTTTGGTCAAACAGGATAGCCATTAACCTGACAATGAAGAGATATTGGGGTGATTGAATATTAAACTGTGTTTATTGGGAAATGATAGTACATTTACTACTTAGCTGATCATATGGAATTAATAAGCTAAAAAGACCTTAGTATAGTCATTAACATGTATGGTTGATTTCCCATGACGATGTAAAATCTAAGGTGATATAAACATAATGAATATGCTAATCTTTATGTGGAGATACATAGTTGTCTTTGCATGTCTCAAGATAAATCTCTCCAAATGATAGGCAGAAAAGTGATTACCCAGTCATACACGAGCCTGTTGCTATTTGGTCAACCAAAAATGAAACATCTTTAAATATAACAAGGAACATACTTTTAGAAAATTTGAGAAAATATCAAAAACAAGGGGAAGAATGAATAAATCAACCAAAAGTTGATAAGTGTTTTAAATATTTTATCAAACAAGAGGGTTACAACAAGAACTACAAAGATGTTGGCAAAATCTTTCTCATCTTGAATGAAAGGCATGTTGCTAGCTGTAAGTCCAACGTTCAATCTCTATATGTGTTTGAATTTAAAAATACAAAAATACAATAAGTTCTGTCATACAAAAACTATTTTTGACCAAATACAAGAGGTTGGAGTCAAATTGGGGTGATCTGGGGAAACCCAAATAAGCTTTGAGAAGAGATATGAGGCATCATAGCACAGTGTTGACCATTAATGCATTAAGATTTAAATGAACCTAAATCATATCACCAAAGAGATGAAATTCATGCTAAGTTTATACCTGTTGTTAACCTATCTATGTTGTCATAATAATGCTGAGAATGAAGTATTGAGATAGCTACTTAATCAATATGATCCCATTCTTGAGATCTTTTCAATAAATGGAAGAAACTGTTTTTGAAGAGAATATAACTGAAATTTGATCTCTAAATGCACCATTTGCTCTTAAACTATGATCTGAAAAGAAAAAAAATATATTTTGACAAAGTGGTTTAAGTCAAAAGGTGTTGCATTTTGCTTAAAATAGGTTGAATATGTAAGTTCGGGTAAGGTTTGATGCCTTATAACCTTTCCGGGCACAAAGTGTTTGAATATGTATTTTCGGGTAAGGTATAATGATTTACAACCTTTCCGGGTACAAAACAGTTGATTATGTGTGAATATGTTGTTTCGGGTAAGGTTTGATAATTTTCAACCTTTCTGAGTAAGCTTAGTCATTTTTGACTAACTTTATGATTTTCGGGCATGCTTTGAAGTGTTTACACTTTCCGGGTAGAGTACACTGTTGTACTCATTTCCCGAGCAAGCTTGAAGTCTTGAGATGATTATGTGTTGTTTTAGCTAGCTTTTAACAAGAAATTCTTGTTTCGGGAAAGCTATGCATGTTATATGCTGATTGTGATTCCAAGCGAACTTTATGAACTTAGTCAAGTACATCAAGTAAGCTTTGCGATTTGTGTGAATATGTCGTTAGGAAAGGTTTGTTAATATTTCCGGGCATGCTTAGATATTACTATTTAAGTTTGTCATTTTTCGGGTATGGTTTGGCATGTTGAAATCCCTCGGGTATGGGCATACCTGATGATTGAATATGTTTATCCTAGCAAGCTTAGTGCTAACATAGGATTTTCGGGCAAGCTCTATGAAATTTTAGACTATAGCACACTTAAATGTCTATGTGTTTTAATTTCATTCCAAGCATGTTCTGTGATATGTGTGTTTATGATTTCTTTGAAATTACAAGTGTTTTCAGGCAAACTTTGTTTTCCGGGCACACTTTATATTCCGGGTACACTTTTGTTCCCTCAATATACTTGGTAATTTCAAAACTTAACTTTCCGAGTACACTGTCTGCTAGAATTCCTTTCCTGGCACAATTTGTACTATATGAAGGTTATTCGGGTATACTTTGCATAAGATTGTTGTTCGGGCACACTTTACATCAGAAAGGTTGCTCGGGCACATTATATTTTCAAGCACACTTGAATGAATGTGTTACTTGACTGAATATGTAAGTTAGTATGACACAATTGATTATGATTCTTATTAAGGTTTATGCTAGATAAGTTTTAATTTGAAATTGAGAAATCTATGTGGGGATCTTAATTGATTCTTAGTAAGGATGTTTATTTGATGATTATACTTGATTATTTTCCTTGTGATTAATTTCTCAAGAAATCTAGTATTTCGGGTAAGCTTTCTTCATCATGTCTTAACTTTAAATTAATTTACTTGATCGAGCAAGGTTTATAAATAGAAGAATTCGGGCAAACTTTGTATATTCAAAATGAAAATTTTCCAAGCAAAGTTTGACCGGGTAAGGTTTGTAAGTGGAAGTATACCAAGTAGACTTTGGATATATTAATCTTTCGAGTAAGGTCTGATGAACTTAAATGAAATTAAATGTTTAATATATCAAGCGGATAATGTTACTGGTTGACAGCTAATAATTCACAAAAGGACAAAGAGCATTTAAAACCCACTTTCAAAAGGTATAAAAGAGGGAGTTAGGCAAATTTTTCAAAATTATTTCCCTTTCTCTCCTTACTCTCAAAGAAACACACTTTACCTTATCTTTACACACTCTTAAATAGATAAGGAATTTATAAGCTAAAAGACAAAACACTTTTCAAATTTCTCACTTTAACTGGCATGTAAAAGAAAAAGGCAGAAACAAAAGAACTTTATCTGCAATTTTGGCAGAAAAAATTGCAGATATATACTTTACATTTGTCTTAAATCTCATTAAAAGAAGACCTGCATATGCTATTCAAATTTGAAACTTCACACTTCAAGAGTAACTTACATTTGTGTTTTGTGCAGATTTCTATATCATTCAAGGCAATGGTTTGAATTGAAATATTATTTATACCTTAATTTTTTTTACTTACTTTGAGATCTAACTGATAATTGTGTATTCATTGATATAACAGAAAATCAGCAATGGATCCAACTCCAAGTAATTCCAATTCCTACAAACATCATCATTCTGAAGAACTGAAGAAAGCATTGCAACGAGTTCAAACCCTAATGTCTGAGGTTGAGAAGATCTCAGCTGCCCCAAAACAGGGGGAGAAATCACCAAAACAGGGGGAGAATTCGCTGAAGCTTCTCTCAATTTATGAAAAGAACAGCTCAGATGATGAAGCTGACAATGTTCCAGAAGATGAAAAGAAAGATCTTGAGAAAAGAAAGAAATTAAAAGGGAAAGAAATTGCTCAAAAGGATGATGAAATTCAGACTTTAAATTCTCAGAAGGAGAATACAATGGACTCAGAAATGAATGAATCTGAATCAGAAGCCAAAAGAGTCTATGTGCAAAGAATGACAGAAATTTATGACAGAGAATTTCTTTCTCAAATGATGTTTGATAAAGACTTTGAAGAACAAGAAAACTTGATGGAGATGTTTGAAGATGAGAGAAAGCTAAGAGATGAAGTGAAGAATAATCAGAGAGAAGTCCTACAAGAATTGATTGGAAACTGTTTAAATGATGAAGAAATTCCAAATGGTGTGCTAGTATCTCTACTCAAGTTGATTAAACAAGAAGAACCAGAGACAGAGGTGAAAGAGAAACTAGACACTGTTATTGATAAAATTTCAAAAACACTGAGTGAAGAAAAGATTGTTCAAGACAATAAAGTGAAAGATTTGAAATTGAAATATGATTTGGAACAAGAAATGGAAGTTCAAAAGTTCTTGAGTGAATATGATGGTAAACCAAGATTTTTATTTGAGAATGGAATTCCCTCTGATTCAGTAAAAGTAATGACAAGAAAAGGGAGTTTGAGCAACTTCAAGAAAATGAAAGGACAACAGCTAAACATGAAGAAGGGAGCAGCTCAATCTCTAGTTGGTATGAACAAAGGAATATCCAAAAAGATGGCTAGTCTATCAAAGATGACAATTAAAGGAAAATCCAAAGTAAAGAAATTCTGCAGAAAGACAACATCTTTGGTCTCAAAACTGAACAATACAAAGAAAAGGAAGATGTTTGTGACTAATCAAGAAAAATCAAAGCAAATGCACTTGAAGATGGATAAACCTTTTGTCGAAACTGCAGTAAAAGCCAAAAACCCTTCAGTCAACCATAATATTATGCCAAGCGGAATATTTTGTGACTCCAGGACTGAACATCTGAATGTTATGATGGAAAATGGAGAGATTGTGAAGATCTTCTCTAAAAATGACTTCAGAAAATTCAATCTATGGCAATTGAAGGTGATTGCAGCACTATATCTCTCTGATTACAAAGAAAGGCAAAGGCCTACAAGTGCTAAGCAATCAGAACTGTTAAGATTCTTGGTTGAGCAAGAAAATTAAACAAGCATCTCTGGTTGAAATGAAGAATTTCAAGATTAGGCTTTGTTTTGTAATGTCTTCGGACAACTTTCTGATTATGTAATTTTGTTTATGTTACTTGAATATGTAATTTTGATTTTTGATTTGATGTGTATTTTTGCTAAGTGTAAGTAACCATAGAAATGTTTTGGGTCAGCTGAGGTGTTCCAATCTAGGGGGAGATTTTTGGGTCAAGAAATTGACCTAAGGGGAGATTGTTGAGTCAAATATTTGACCAAAATGAAGTGCATGGAAGATTGGAATCTTCTCAACCTCCTCTGAATTCTCTAAGTAATGGATCCGAGCACACCATAGACATCCGAGTAAGCTTTTACTTAGCCGGGTACGATATTTTGCCTACCGGGCAAGGTTTACTTCAAGTAGTCTTCTTAAGTGGTTATCCGAGCAGGGTTTGCAAATTAGTGTGTTTCCGAGTAGGGTTCACTAGTTTATGTAAATCCGGGCAAGGTTCACTTTATCAAGCAAGTCTGTTCTTCAGAGCCAAGTATATTACTCTTCTGAGTAAGGTTTGGTTAACCAAGTCCAAGAAGCCAAGTGATTGGAAGACCGGGCAAGGTATTCATTAATAAGTATGATCCAAGTATGCTTGATAATCTAAAGGAATATCTCTATGTAATATCGAGTAAGGTTTAGCTCGAGCAAGGAACAGTACTCCCGAGTACACTTTGCTAATAAGTTATTTTATAGCAAAGAGCTGAAATGGATCATTGAAGAACAAGGTTGCTAGTAAGAAGTTGTCGGGCAAAGTCTGGCAAATTCTAGAAGACTGAAGTCTACTCGGTGAGAATTTTACTTAGTGAAATACTCTTTAAGTAAAGTCTACCCGGAAACTGATCCCGAGCACACTTCTATGGTACCAAGTTATGAAGGATGGCCGAGCATACTCGGAAAGACAAGATTGAAGCAAAGCCTACCCGGAAGACTTGTTTTACACTTAGTTTATTTTGAATATGTAATTTGAATATGTATGACTGTATTTAGGGTTTCTAGAAGGAATGACAGCTATCCTAGGTTGGCAGGCCTATAAATAGAATATTTAGAGCACGCCGCTTAAGAGAGCACAATACGGATAAGACAGACACATTAATTGAGAGAATATTGTGTGACGGCTGTCTTAGGATTCCTAGAAAACCCTAAATCGATTATCCTTTTGTATGATTAATATTATATAAATTGAAATCTTTTGAGTGAATCTTAAGTGTGCTTTCTACCTTTGATTATTCATTGCAACCGTATGTTTGTTATTGATTCCGCCTTTAACAAACGGATATCTTTCTAAATATAGCAACCCGTCATTAACTCTCTTGTCGACACATCAATCTGTGTGAGTTATGAGATGATTAATTAAGATCCAAGTGAAATAGAGGGGATCGACAATTTTTCTTATTATCAATCTAAGTATCCACTTTAAGGTAGGAGTTATGTTTAAGTTATTTAAACTATAGCTTAGACTATCAATCAAGGCTATGGCCTTTAACCTTGATCGTATTTTACAAACATTCACATTCATAAACAAGTTTTCATAAAAGTTACTTCATAGCAAAGTAATGTCAACAAAAGATATATTTTGACGGGCATGTAGTAACTGTAAGGGGGATATCACTAGTAGTAAGTTTCTTGCCTAAGGAAAAGTAATTCGTATAAATTCCAATCAACCGAGGGACCCGTTTACTTACCTGGAGAAACTTACCAACGTGTTATAACCTATTAAGCCAAAGCATGCTATATCAAACGTCACATAAAACCAAGTGTTTTCATTCACAATCAAAGATAAACGATTTCAAGGTTAAGCTTACAATCATAGCTTAACATTATTCAAAACATTCATACAAACCTATTTATGTATAGGTTAAGTATCATTCACAATAAATTAATCAGTCAAGGTTTTCAACACCGACGGTACAGGTGAATACGTTCAAACCATTTATAACGTGAATACGTTAACCTTTTCAATCAGTCAAAACATATTTATACTTGATAAGATGAACGGGTGTTTGTCTTAACAAGTCAATCAAATGTCTACATGAGATAATGTGATCTCTAAAAAGTTATAAAAAAAAGTAGAGAATAAAATCAACTCAGACCGAATACGCATGTGTATGGATCCAAACATAACTGTTAAAGGCCAAATCAATCAACCAAAGGCAAAGAAGCTGCGGGCTGCAACGGTCATGACCAATTCTCTGTTCAGGGCCGTTTGGCTCGGAGAATACTGTTATGTGTGTAGGGCTATGGTACATATACCGGAAGTAGTAATGCTTCCGCTGAGGTTGTCAAGAAAACTTTGTTTGTATTGTAATCGTCATTCAAAATATTTTATTGAGTCATACGTGTTCACCAGCATATAGCTGACGTATTTTTTCAACCCATTGCAGGTAACTAAGCATAAGTAGCATAAACAAGGATTGAGTCTTAATGAAGATAGAAGCGCGTACAAGATGGCTCTGTTTTGATAAACTAAATCCTTGTAATATGAAACATATCTTTTGTAAACTAAAACTCGGGTATTTAATTCCCGAATAAATTTTCAATGTAAATTAATATTATATTCAAACCAAAGTCTTCCGCTAAAATTAACCATAAACTCATATATATTTACAAAACAAGTACCAACTTGTGGTCACACGCCTAGGCCCTAAGTCGGGGTGTGACAGGTTGGTATCAGAGCCATCGGTTTCAGCGAATTAGGTATTTAAACGTTAGTAACTAAGCTTTAACCTTAAAGATATTATTATTCGTAGGGATAAGATAGGATTGGTAAACTTCCTATCCCTAATCTAACTACGTGCAGATGTTTTATATTAATTACCTTGGTCATAGACACCGAGTAGCAATCCGATCAAAACCGACAATCAACTACGAACCATCTAATATGGAGAGTAGCAATAGTTATTACACAAGCGTTTTCAATCACATTCAACCAATCATTCCGATGTTACCATATGGGAGCCAACCTGTGTATCTCCCAGGAAGTCAACAATGCCCAATCAAAATTTCTGATAATACTGCCGACAATATCCTCATTACTATCCATCTGAAATTCCCACGTACCATCCTTCCGAGGAACAGGAAGTGCAAAGTAAGATCAAACAAGAAACTGAGTCGGAATCATCTAGCTGGATGAATTGTCACTCTGATCAAAGGAGATGGAAATTCGGATCACCACCATCAAACTATCAATACCAGATCCCACCAACCACTTCAGAACCAAGCCGTAAACCCAGGATGAGAGCCATCCTACCATACAAAAAGAGATTAGTTCAATCACCCATCAAGAATCCTTATGAATCGGAGGAAGAGCCCGAGGAAGAGGAGGATCCCGAAGAAGAAAATGAGGATAATGCGAATTCTTATTTTCCTCCATATAATGGACCAAGACCTTCCATATAACAACAAGCTAAAGAGACTCGTGAAGAGGCAAACCTGATCGAGTAATTTTATACAATTAATATTCCCGATGAGGAAATGCATATATACGTTACAAATCCACACCTCTATCCACAAGAGAACGCTTATCTCCTCCCAGCTGCGTCCGCACCAACGGGATATCCTAACCCGCCAAATTTAGTGATGGATGAGCTAAGGAATGAGAAAGTTGACAAAAAGAGAATGGGAAAGAAGATAGTTAAGAAATGTGACAAGATGAAATATCTTGTTAAAAAGTGGATTAAGGATTAGGAATCGTTGTTATGTACTGTTGTTAACTGTTATGTTTTCTTTGTAAGATAAATAATGTATTATAAAGAAAGTCTGTCTTTTCTCTGAATTTTGTTTTATTCATGTAACAGCATGTCTGAAGCCAACAGTAATCAAGAAATGCAAATAAATAACAAAGAAAAGACCGTAGCAGAAAACATAAACAAAGAAAAGACAGTAGCAAAAAACATTCAAGCAATACCGAAAGACTATGTGCTCGGTATTCACGATTTAATCAAAGAAGTTGTAACTCCGCTTTATGACTTAATGAAAAATGATCCGAGTCAAACCGCCTCACATTCTAATAAAAGAGCAAGTCAAAGCAAAAGTGAATCCGCTACTTCAAAAAGAGAATCAAAGAAAGAATCTAAGAAGGAATCGGAAAAGAAAGAAAGTAAGAAAAAGGAAAAAAGAAACGGAAAGAAAGAAAGAAACGAGTGATGAATGTTCAACGGCCGAAAACGACCCCCGTGAGAAAACAAAGAAACTCAAAATACACGAAGGTTGTGATTTTAAGGTGTTTAAGGTTTATAACCCCAAAGAATTTCATGGGGATAAAGTAGTGATAAATACCCCCCGATGGTTGGAGGAAATGGAATCGATTGTGCTAATAAGAAAGTGTACAGAAAGGGAGAAAGTACAATACACTTCCCAGATGTTCAAAGGGGAAGCATTGGAATGGTGGAATACCTGATTGGAATCAAGGGTATAGAAAATTTATACAACCTGGATTAGGAAACGTTTAAGGCCATGATATTGAAGAAATTCTGCCCAATCTATGAGATGATCAAATTCAGACCAAACTGTGGAACCATAAAGTTGTGGGAACCAATCTCAAGGAATATAACACCAAGTTTCTTGAGTATTGTAGAATCGTGCCTCATCTGGTTACTCCTGAAATTAATAAAGTGACACGATATATTTACGGGTTACCAATTGAGATCCGTGATTTAGTTCGCTCACATATGCCGTCCACGACAGAATCTGCTATGGAGTTGGTCGGATACCTGATGGACGGGATGCTAAGGAACCGAGATGAGAAGAAGAAAGATGATGGAAAAACGAGTGTGGGTGGAAAGATGAAGAAAACAGAAAAAAAAGAGAAGGGGTATTTGTGTATAGTCACCCCATTTTCAAGTCATGTGGTAGGAGACATTTTGGTAGATGTCTTCGACCAACTAACACAATTGTATTTGGATTTTGCAAGAAACCAGGTCATCTGGAAGCAGATTGCAGGAAAAAGATCGGAGTATGTTTTGAGTGTGGCGAGAAGGGACACTATAGTACTGAGTTCCCAAAGAAAAATCCTATGGCAAATGCAGTAGGTACAGGTGGCAGCGGTGCCAAGACCGAGGCCAAGAAAGGAAACGCGTGTGTTTTCATGCTAGACACTCAAAAGGCAGCCGATATACCGGACGTGATCACCGGTACGTTTTCTATAAATAATGTTTACGCTAGGAATTTATTTGACTTGGGTGCAAACCAAAGTTTTATAGATTATAAATTCTGTAGTCTATTAAATGAACCCTTAGTTAAACTAGATAAACATTATGAAGTAGAAACCGCTGATAGAAGTGTAAGTAGAATAACCGAGGCTTTAGATAATGCCACAATTTCTCTAGCCAATCACGTCATACCTGTACGATTGTTACCCATGACATTAGCAGGTTTTGATTTAGTTTTAGGTATGGACTGGTTATCGTTTAATCAAGCCCGTATCCTATGTAACGATAAAGCCATCGACATTCGAACACCTAATAACAAAACCATTCGTATAACCGGAGATAAAGAAGGAGGAAAGGTAGGAATCATTTCCAAAATTAAAGCAAGTCATTGCATAGGTAAGGGATGCCTCGCATTCATGGCCTATGTCACCAAGGAACCCGAACCAAAGAAAATGGAGGAAGTATCGATTGTGTCTGAATTTCAAGATGTATTTCCTGACAAGCTACCAGGAGCCCCGCCTGATAGAGAGGTAGAATTTAGAATTGACCTCATGCCAGGAACATCACCAATAGCCAAATCTCCTTATCATCTAGCACCTACAGAAATGAAAGAACTAAAGAAACAATTAGAAGAACTTCTGAAGAAAGGATTCATACGTCCGAGTTCGTCACCGTGGGGAGCTACAATTCTGTTTGTAAAGAAGAAAGATGGATCAATGAGAATGTGTATAGACTACCGAGAACTGAATAAAGTCACAATCATGAACAAGTATCCACTTCCAAGAATTGACGATTTGTTCGATCAGCTTCAAGGAGTAAGTTGTTTTTCAAAGATTGATCTTAGATCGGGTTACCATCAGTTGATTGTACAAGAGGAAGATATACCAAAGACAACCTTTAGAACTCTATATGGACATTATGAGTTCACCGTGATGCCTTTCGAACTCACTAATGCTCCAGCAGCTTTTATGGACATGATGAATCGAATTTGCAAACCATACTTAGACAAGTTTGTTATCGTTTTCATTGATGACATTCTTGTTTATTCAAAATCCAAAGACGATCATCAAGTTCATCTCAAAATCATACTTGAAACCTTAAGAAACAAGAAATTGTATGCCAAATTCTCCAAATGTGAATTCTGGTTATCCGAAGTTCAATTTCTTGGTCATGTTATAAATGAGAAGGGTAAAGATTGAAGCAATAACTAAATGGGAGAAACCTAAGACGCCGACTCAAGTCCGAAGTTTTCTAGGCTTAGCCGGATATTACAGAAGATTCATTCAAGACTTCTCCCGAATAGCTGTTCCATTAACTTCACTCACAAGAAAGACAATTAAGTTTGAATGGGGACCGAAGCAGGAAGAAGCATTCGAAACACTTAAACAAAAGTTAACACACACACCTATCCTGGCTTTGCTAGAAGGACTAGAAAACTTTACTATTTAATGTGATGCTTCGCACACGGGAATGGGATGTGTTTTGATGCAAGGAAAGAAAGTAATTGCTTATGCTTAGAGACAGTTAAAAGTTCATGAAAAGAATTACACCACGCACGACCTTGAATTAGGCGCTATAATTTTCGCGTTGAAGTTATGGCGACATTATTTGTATGGTGTAAAGTTCACGGTATACACTGATCACAAAAGTTTGAAACATATATTTGATCAAAAAGAGTTGAACATGAGACAAAGGCGTTGGATGGAAACGCTTAATGACTACGACTGTGAGATTGTATATCACGAAGGAAAGGCTAACGTGGTGGCTGACGCCTTAAGTAGAAAGAACATGAGAAACCAAAGAGATATCGAGCTCTTAGATTGGAACTTAAAGTTGATTTAGCTAGTCAAATCAAAGAAGCTCATAAGTTGGCACTAGAAGAAGGAAACATTAAAGCTGAAAAAGAGAATGGTACAATCGATCAACTAGTCAAAGGAAGTGATGGAATACTTAGACTCGGTACTAGAATTTGGGTACCGATGGTCGGGAGTCTGAGAGATAAGATTCTAGAAGAGGCACACAAGTCAAAGTATATGATGCATCCGGGAAGTGACAAGATGTATCACAATCTAAAAAATGATTACTGGTGGATCGGTATGTAGAAAGATATTGCTTGTATGTAGCTAAATGCCTAACATGTTCAAAAGTGAAAGCTGAACATCAAAAGCCGTTAGGATTACTACAACAACCAGAAATTCCGGTTTGGAAATAGGATATGATAACAATGGATTTCATCATGAAGTTACCAAAAACTTCTCGTCAAAATGATGCGATCTGGGTTATTGTCGATAGACTTACCAAGTCTGCCCATTTTATTCCAATTCAAGAAACGTTTAGTATGGATAAGTTAGCACACTTATATGTCGAAAACATAGTATCCTTACATGGTGTGCCGCTATCCATCATTTTGGATAGAGATAGTCGTTTTACTTCAAATTTTTGGTCAAGCTTTCAAATGGCAATGGGGACTCGATTTAATTTAAGTACTGCATACCATCCCCAAACTGATGGCCAAAGTGAACGTACAATTCAAACCTTAGAAGACATGCTTCGTGCCTGTGTTATCGACTTAGGAGGAAGTTGAGACACTCATCTCGCGCTAATGGAAATTTCATATAACAACAGTTATCATACGAGTATCCAAGCAGCACCATTCGAAGAATTGTATGGGCATAAGTGTAGAACACCTGTATGTTGGTCTGAAATAGGTGATAGTCAGTTGTCAGGACCTGAAATTATTCTAAGAACCACTTATCAAGTTATACAAATCCGAGAACGATTGAAAGCAGCAAGAGATAGACAAAAGAGCCATGCGGACATTCGTCGCAAGCCATTAGAGTTTAAAGAAGGCGATAGAGTTTTATTGAAAGTGTCGCCTTAGAAAGGTGTAGTAAGATTCGGGAAGAAAGGAAAGCTGAGTACACGATTTGTTGTACCATTTAAGATACTTGAAAGAATCGGACCAGTTGCTTACAGATTAGAGTTACCCGATGAAATGAAAGGCATTCACGACGTGTTTCACATATCCAATCTACGCAAGTGTTTAGCCGACGAAACTCTTGCTATGCCATTAAAAGATGTTAAAATCAATGAGAAGCTTAAGTTTGTGGAAAAACCTATTCAAATAGAAGATAGTATGATCAAGTTTCTCAAACACAAACGACTCAATCTCGTAAAAGTCAAATGGGATTCAAGACGAGGACCCGAGTATACGTGGGAGCTCGAGTCAGAAATGAAGAAAAAGTATCCCTATCTATTCCAATAAATCTCGAGGACGAGATTATCCAAAAGGTGGGGAAGATGTAACACTGCGTCTTTTACCCTATAAGTTTAAAGCCTAAATTATACCAACATAGATAAGTATAGGGACCAAAAATGTATATTCTGAAAACTTCACCCATCGCGGTACGCGACGGGGCAACTATAAGCCCATCGCGTAGCGCGATGGCCTTGTTGAGTCATCGGACACGTGCCCAACAACGTGTCAACACGTGGCACGATATGACAGGCCATGTGTCATCATCTGGTAAGGCGACGACAAATTGCGGCGCCGCGGTACGCGACGGGGTAAAGGAACCCATCGCGTACTGCGATGGGGTCCAGAATCAGTCTATAAAAGGGGGTGACGGGTATTGAGCTCTCCTCATCCCATCACACCTCCGTTTACACGCACTTAACCTCAAAAGGTTGCCCCGTTGCCGTAACAAGCCGACGTGCTATTTTCTCGTAGTTCGTGCAAGGAAAGAAGTTATAATCAAGCTAGCAATTGTATAGTCGAGTAGATCAAGAAACTACCTTTTTCTTATTATCTATCTAAGTATCCACGTTAAGGTAGGAGTTATGATTAAGTTATTTAAATTGTAGCTTAGACTATCAATCAAGGCTATTGCCTTTAACCTTGATCGTATTTTACAAAATTTCACATTCATAAACAAGTTTTCATAAACGTTACTTCATAGCAAAGTAATGTCAACAAAAGATATATTTTGACGGGCATGTAGTAACTGTAAGGGGGATATCACTAGTAGTAAGTTCTTGCCTAAGGAAAAGTAATTCGTATAAATCCCAATCAACCGAGGGACCCGTTTACTCACCTGGAGAAACTTACCAACGTGTTATAACATATTAAGCCAAAGCATGCTATATCAAATGTCACATAAAACTAAGTGTTTTCATTCACAATCAAAGATAAACGATTTCAAGGTTAAGCTTACAATCATAGCTTAACATTATTCAGAACATTCAGACAAACCTATTTATGTATAGGTTAAGTATCATTCACAATCAATCAATCAGTCAAGGTTTTCAACACCGACGGTACAGGTGAATACGTTCAAACCTTTTATAACGTGAATACGTTAACCTTTTCAATCAGTCAAAACATATTTATACTTGATAAGATGAACGGGTGTTTGTCTTAACAAGTCAATCAAATGTCTACATGAGATAATGTGATCTCTAAAACGTTATAATACAAAGTAGAGAATATATTAAACTAAGACCGAATACGCATGTGTATGGATCCAAACATAACTATTAAAGCCCAAATCAATCAAAGGCAAAGAAGCCGCGAGCTGTAACAGTCATGACCAGTTCTCTGTTCAGTGTCGTTTGGCTCGGAGAATACCGTTATGTGTGTAGGGCAGTGGTACATATACCGAAAGTAGTAATGCTTCCGCTGAGGTTGTCTAGAAAAATATGTTTGTATTGTAATCGTCATTCAAAATGTTTTATTGAGTCATACGTGTTTACCAGCATATAGCTGACGTATTTTTTCCAACCCATTGCAGGTAACTAAGCATAAGTAGCGTAAACAAGGATTGGAGTCTTCATGAAGATAAAAGCGCATACAAGATGGCTCCGTTTTGATAAACTAAATCCTTGTAATATGAAACATATCTTTTGTAAACTAAAACTCGGGTATTTAATTCCCGAGTAGATTTTCAATGTAAATTAATATTATATTCAAACCAAAAGTCTTCCACTAAAATTAACCATAAACTCTGATATATTTACAAAACAGGTACCAACTTGTGGTCACACGCCTAGTCCCTAAGTCGGGGTGTGACATCTTAACAAAATTTCCATTTGAATTCTTTAATAATATTTTATTGCTAATCCTTTAATGTATCTTTCATCAATTAATAAAGTCCAAGGGCTTCTATGTAATTAAATTATTCTTTTCTAAGTCTTGGGACCTTTCTGTCATTTTATCAAACTCTTATTCGTTATCCAGTTCCTTAACGAATAGGGCTCATTTGTTGCCTCCTAACGCGTGTGTTCTTTCATAACGAATGAACTCATTCGTTACTTCTTGACGAATGGACCTTTATAACGAATGAAATTTTATAATGAATGAACCTTCATAGAGAAGGGACTTTCATAGAGAATGAGGATTCATTCGTCACCTCTCCGTAACGAATAGGCCATCGAATGTAGCTTATTCGTTACTCCTTCCTTAATGAACAGGCATAACTAATGGTAGTTCATTCGTTACACGCACCTAGGGTTAGGTCAGAGAATTTCAGAACATTCCTTAAACATTCCCCTATCGTTGCCGCCGCCTTTCCGGTGCCATCATCACCGGAAAACTAGGATCTCGTCGGAAAAGCGAGATCAAACTTGTTTTTTTCCACCTTTCTTCACCGTTTTCGTCCCGTTAGATCCGGATCTGAGCTAGGGTTACCCCTAAGCTCGTCTTTCTATCGGTTTATACACGATCCAATCCGGACCTCGTGACTTTAACGGTTGAGAGTGTCGGTTCATCTTTTCACGACTAGATCTAGTGGGTTTGGATCCATATATGATCATACTATCATACCTCAGATCAATGCTCGGATTTTCCTTCTTGGTTACGGTTAGAGAAGGAGAGTGAGAGAGAGAGAGAGAGAGAGAGAGAGAGAGAGAGAAAGCTTAAGTTTGTGTTTTGGATTGTGCATGGAATGAGTGGAAATGGCTGGATTAACGGATAATTATGGTTTATATATCATGGGTCATGGGCTTAAGCCCATGGTCTTTCTTCCTTCCTTATTAATCCAAGTCCATTACCCACATTTATTTAACCCAACACAAGCCCAACTCATAATAATTAATATTATTATTTTATTAACTGAAGCTGGAAACGGGATGTTACAAAAATCTTGTAGAATAGTTTGGTCGAACATACCGTATGATATGCAATCCAATCCCAAAAGCAAGTTGTGCTAATAATGCGTTTTACAACAAGCCTACTAGCAAGGAGATGAGAAGAGAATTAGGAAGAAAATTAGAGTTTATATTATTAATTTGTATGTCATACAATGAAATACCAATAGGTATTTAAAGGGGAGGAAAACTTAAGAAACAAGCTAATTTATATTTAATAATTGTAATCATAATAATATCTATATTCATAATATAAAGTACATTTAATTAACGAAAAACAACTAAAAGTAATATTAAGCACACTATATTTTTCTCTTTCATCTTCATCAACCACGTTTTTCTTTTTCCTCTTCCACCTCCCACGTAAGTTACATAGCTTTGTTGCAGGCATTAGCTGGCCGTAAAAACACCTAAACCTTGTAAGTTTTTGTCTTCTCTTTTAACCCGGATCCTCTTTGATGTGGAGCGATGTCAAAATTTCATGTGGGCGGTGTCAAAATTTCATGGGGTGGTTGAAAAAATTCGCATATTTACTTAAAGAAGATAGAATTTAAAGGTGTGCGGCTGCCCCCTTATTCACATAATAGGTCTGCCCCTGCATATGAGTATGAGAGGACTTTACAAGCATCCCATACCCGGATAGTGCCTCCTTTATGTGTCTCCTTCCACCCAAAGCAAATAAAATTTAACGATACCCTGATCATCCAAGTGTGGGTATAACCCATTTGGTTCTGTATAGTATTACTCGCATCTATTGAATAGATAATCATCCCATTTCGTTACCATCCACTGCAAGATAACATTATCTTCTTAAATACCATGCCTTCAATATGGATTGCCTATTGATTTAACTCTCTTAACTCGTTTTTTGGAAGACAAAATGTTCAACCATCATCATTTCACAACAAAATAATTGTAGTCTATGCAACGCAAGGCAAATGTAATAGAAAAGAGGACTTTTACCTTCCTTGTTAAACCCCTTACGAAAGTTGTTCTAGACAATGTTTATTATGACATATCGCAATTTCATGTTAATTTCGTTTACACATACTACGTTAACTTAAACATTCATGCGTATTAATAACATGAGTCAGTATTGAGTCACACACATGAGTATGTTTATATGCGTTGTTGATTAATGTTGAACCAATAACAATAAATAACTTAGATAATTTAATTGTTACGTGTTATACAATTATGTGTTACATGAATTGTTATTATATTTGTTTATCATAATATTAGTTTTTAAAAAAATAAATATTATTATTTTTAACCCGTCCCGCTACATGACGGGGTGAGGCCCCGGTATTTGTGAAACCTTGACTTTGAATGAAACGTCCAGGTCGGGCGATTTTGAATGAAACCTTGACTTCCTAGGGCTATTTCGGAGTCTTGGAGGAAACTAGAAGTGTTAAAGATCATTTTAGTCATCGGTTAATCGTTATTAGTAAGTAATAATCGTTTAATCGTTGTTTATATCTTATTTTCTTGATCAAAAACCTTATATGTTGATATACTCTGTGTATGATGATCTATCATTGTTGTTTGATGGATTATAAGCCTAGTCATAAACATGTTTTGTATTGAGTTCTAGTTGTAAACTGATACAGCGTATGATGAGAAACCAAAGGCTAATCATGTTGATTCCTGGAATACCCGTGAACATCCTTCCCCAAACCCCAAAATTCGACCCAAAAGTCAAGAACTTGAAAAGCCAAAAAGTTTTTTTTATTAATTCTGATCAATGATCAGTTAGATTACATTCTTAGCATATTAATAGAAAAGCCAAAATATGTTTGGGCCGAAACAAACAACCAAAGTCCCAACAACAGCCCAAAACAAAACACAAAAAGTAGACGGAAAACACAAAAGTGGCCCAAAAGTGTATCTAGAGGCCTTATTTCGGAAAAGAAAAACGGGATAACCCGCCTATGTCCGGTTACAACAACGTAGCCCACATTCCAACGGTCGTTTTGACTGGTAGCATGCAAGAAACAGAAGCCCGTAGCCCAAGTTAAGCCCATTTTCGTATAGCCCCATTTGAAGCGCGATCTTTGGCCTCCAGAAACATAATGGCCCGGTCTTCTATACTTGGGCCGACATCATTCCAAAATGAGATAACCTGCCTATGGAAAGTTACCACAACGTGGCCCACGTTCCAACGGTCGTTTTGACTGGTAGCACACCTAAAACGGAGGCCCGTAGCCCAAGTTAAGCCCATTTTCGTGTAGCCCTTTTTGAAGGGCGATCTTGAGCCTCCAGAAACATAATGGCCCGGTATTCTATTATTGGGCCCACATAATTCCCCATGGATAGAAAAATTTTTTACCTCGAATCAGTAGCACCCTCATCATTAGAAGTGTCCCCGTAATAAGGTAGTAAATGCTTCACATTAAACACATCAGAACAATGAATTTGACTCGGCAGCTTTAGAATGTGACTCGGCAACTTTAGAGAATAAGCATTTGAGTTTATCTTCTTCAAAATTTCCACGGATCCAATCTTCTTAGCTGATAACTTGTTTTATTCCCCAACAGTAAAACGATCTTTTGTTAAAACAGCCAAGACAAAATCACCTTCTTCAAATTCAACATGTCATCGCTTCGGATCAGTAGCCTTCTTGTACTTTGAATTGGCTCGAACTAGGTTGTCATGCATATAATTCCCCCCTAGCAAGCCAAAAGAGTTGGCCATGAAGTCTTCCGGTAATTGTTTGACTATTAGCCAGTTTGAAGAGGAGTTAAAAGATGTAGAAACGGTTTTCGTGTTGAAAGGGAGGGAAGTGTCCGAGGAGATTAAAATTCCTGAAGCTATGGCTCCATTATTTGAAGAACTTGTTGATGTATTCCTGATAAATTACCGGATGGTTTGCCCCCGTTGCGTGACATCCAGTATCATATTGATTTGGAACCAGGTGCCCAACTGCCTAATAAGCCACACTACAGAATGAGTCCTAATGAGCATGAGGAGTTGCGAGGCAGGTTGAAGACATGATTTCTAAGGGGTATGTACGGGAAAGCATGAGTCCTTGTGCTGTCCCTGCCCTGTTGACCCCAAGAAGGACAGAACATGGCGTATGTGTGTTGATAGTCGTGCCATCAACAAGATTATTGTCAGGTACAAATTTCCAATTCCTTGACTTGATGATTTCCTTGATCAAATAAGTGGTGCCACTATTTTCACGATACTAGATTTAAAGAGTGGGTACCATCAGATTCGCCTTAAACTGTGATGAATGGAACACCGCCTTCAAAACTCATGAAGGGCTGTATGAGTGGTTGGTGATGCATTTTGGTTTATCTACTGCCCCCAACACTTTTTGCGAGTCATGAGCCAGTTGTTTAGGCCCTTTATCGGTGTATTTTTGGTGGTCTATTTTGATGATGTTCTCATTTATAGTGCTAATATTGGTGAGCATGTTAGCCATATACGACAGGTTTTGACCTTACTCCGCAAAGACAGTTTGTATGTTGCCAAGAAGAAGTATGTCTTCATGGCCCCAGAAGTTCTCTTTTTGGGATATGTTGTTTCGGGGGAAGGAATACAGGTAGATGAGTCTAAAGTTGCAGCCATTAAGCAGTGGCCAACCCCAAATACAATAACTGAAGTACGAAGTTTCCATAGTCTTACTTCATTCTATAGGCGATTCATACAAAATTTTACTTCCATCATGGCACTAGTGACAGACTGTATTAAAGGGAAGACCTTCATGTGGAGTGAAGATGTTGAGTCAGCTTTAAGTTAATCAAAGAAAAACTTACAACGACGCCGATTTTAGTATTGCCAGACTTTTTTCAAGCTTTTGAGCTACATACAAATGCCTCGCTGGGTGGAATTGGGGCAGTTCTAAGTCAAGGGGGCGGCCTGTTGCCTATTTCAGTGAAAAGTTGACAGGTGCTAAGCTTCGTTATAGCACTTCTGATATTGAGTTTTATGCAGTGGTTCAAGCTGTAAAACATTGGCGCCACTACTTGTTCCATAAGGAGTTTGTTCTTTTTTACAGATTATGATTCCTTGAGGCATATTCGTAGTCAGCACAAGGTGTCTCATAAGCACGCAAGATGGATGGCTTTCTTGGAAAAATTAAATTTTGTAGTGAAACACAAGTCTGGGGTTTCGAATTGGGTGGTAGATGCTTTGAGTAGTCGGAGAATTTTGCTTGTATGTATGAGGGTTTGTGTGCAGGATGTAGACACCTTCATGGAACAGCTAATGGTGGACCCTTATTTTTATGTTGTTTTGCAGGATATGCAATCAGGGAAGAGGTCAGATTTTCTAGTGCATGACAGTTTCCTTTTCAAGGGAAATCAATTGTGTATTCCAGATTCAAGTCTTCGCCTTCAAATCATTCAAGAGTTACATAGTCAAGGGCATGCTGGAAGGGACCGTACTTTACAGTTTGTGCAATTTTCCTGCTTTTAGCCCACTATGCGCAAGGAAGTAGACCGGTTTGTGAAGTGTTGTAGGGTATGTCAAGTGTCAAAGGGAACCGCTACTAATGCTGGGCTCTATATGCCTTTACCCGTTCCTTCACAGCCTTGGGTAGATATTAGCATGGATTTTGTGTTGGGATTACCGCGTACCCAGCGTGGTCATGATTCGATATTTGTTGTTGTTGATCGGTTTTCTAAAATGGCTCACTTTGTTCCTCGCAAGAAGACGACAGATGCAGTTAATGTAGCTCAATTGTTCTTTTGATATATCTACTGGTTGCATGGGTTACCACTTTTATTGTGTCTGACCGGGACACTCTTTTTTTAAGTCATTATTGGCGCAGTCTATGGAAGATGGTGAATACTCAGCTCAATTTCAGTAGTGCCTACCACCCTCAGACAGATGGGCAGACTGAAGTGGTTAATCGTTCACTTGGAAATTTACTATGGTGCCTTGTGGGTGAACATGTCAAGGCCTGGGATAAAAAACTATGTCAAGCTGAGTTTGCTCATAATCGTGTTTTCAATCGAAGTACTGGGTTTAGTCCTTTTCATGTGGTTTATTCTGCGCAGCCACGGGGACCCGTTGACCTGATGTCACTTCTCGTTCCTAGTTCTGTTCCCAATAAGGTGAAAGATTTTGTTGAAGGGCTACATGAGATTCATAAAGATGTTCATGACAACCTGGTTCGAGCCAATTCAATGTACAAGCAGGCTGCTGATCAGAGTCGACGACATGTTGAATTTGAAGAAGATGATTTTGTCTGGGCTGTTTTGATAAAAGATCATTTTTCTTTTGGGGAATACAGCAAGATATCAGCTAAGAAGATTGGGGAATTTCCACGGTCTGTGGAAATTATTGAGATAATAAACTAAAATGCTTATCGTCTAAAGCTGCTGAGTCACATTCGTTGTTCTGATGTGTTTAATGTGAAACATTTACTACCTTATTACGGGGACACTTCTGATGATGAGGGTGCTACATATTCGAGGTCGAATTTTTCTATCCAATGGGAATGATGTGGGCCCAAGTATAGAAGACCAGGCCATTATGTTTCTGGAGGCCTAAGATCGCGCTTCAAAAGGGACTACACGAAAATGGGCTTAACTTGGGCTACGGACCTCCGTTTCTGTCGTGCTACAAGTTAAAACGACCGTTGGATTGTGGGCCACGTTGTGGTAATCTGCTGTAGGCGGTTTATCCAATTTTGTAATAATGTGGGCCCAAGTATAGAAGACCGGGCCATTATGTTTCTTGAGGCCCAATATCGCGCTTCAAAAGGGGCTACACGAAATGGGCTTAACTTGGGCTACGGGCCTCCGTTTCTGGCGTGCTACTAGTCAAAATGACCATTAGAACGTGGGCCACATTGTGGTAATCGACCGAAGGCGAGGTATCCCGTTTTGTTTTGAAATAAGACCTCTAGATACACTTTTGGGCCACTTTTGTGTTTTTCGTCCACTTTTTGTTTTTGTTTTGGATTGTTGTTGGGCCTTTGGCTGTTTGTTTCGGCCCAAACCTATTTTGGCTTCTCTATTAATATGCTATGAATTTAATCTAACTGATGATTTATTAGAATTAATAAAAAAAACTTTTGGCTTTTCAAGTTCTTGACTTTTAGGTCGAATTTGGGGGTTTGGGGAAGAATCTTCACGGGTATTCAAGGAATCAAAGTGATTAGCCTTCGGATTCTCATCGTATGTAGCATCAATTGAAAAAAAGGATAACCCACCTACGGCAGGTTACCACAACGTGTCCTACGTTCCAACGGTCCTTTTGACTGGTAGCACACCTGAAACGGAGGCCCGTAGCCCAAGTTAAGCCCATTTCGTGTAGCCCCTTTTGAAGCGCGATCTTGGGCCTCCAGAAACATAATGGCCCAGTATTTTATACTTGGTCCCACATCATAAAAGTTTGTAATAGATTCGTTCTTCCTTCTTATTGTAGTCGTAACTTTATGTTAACTACGTTTTTTTTATCGATTCTTTGTTCTAGGATGTATTACTTTGAATCTAGTTTTCATAAAAGTGAAGTTTGTAATTTTAGGATGAGTGTTGTATAGTTTTTATGATTTTACAAAACCAAGTATCAAAGCTAATTTGGGGAGTTGTTTACTGATCTGGATTCCCGATATCATAACTCTTTATTGACAAGACCAAATGGTTTGGTTCCACTTTATATTTTACTTAAAAAGCTAACCCAATTGTCCTTGAATCATTTGGTAAAGTGTTCGATACTTAACCAAATCACAGCATTTTGTTGCGCACAAAGGTTAGTTTCTGCTACCTTCTGTGTTTGTGGAATTTTCTTGATTTTCGTGTCTATGGGAAAAATACAACAAAAATAGTTTGAACAACCCAATAGATTTAGTTTATTGTCGTAAATATTTTATAGTTTAACTGTTGGGACTAAACTAGATGGTTTGTACTTAGTTGGGTACTTAGTTGAGATTAATATTGGGCTACATAGGATCTCGGTGGGCTTTGGGTTCTTGTTGGGTTAGATAGTGGTTTACTCTATATAGAGATCTCTTGTATAGGGTTTTGGGGTTGTTTAGTTTTCATGTTTTTGGCCGTTCACCTTGTTATTGTGAAAGAGTATTGTATTGTGCTTAAGCACCCGACGTTTAATATAACGTGTGTTTTGAAGGTTTTCATTGGGCTTTTACGTGTTACTTTACATTGTTCTTGAATCATCTTATATTGGATTTCCACACCAATATCAAGATCAGTTGATATCATATTGAAAGATCCGTCTTGGTCCTTACAATTGGTATCAGAGCCTTAGACCTATTCAGGCTCGTTATTGTGATATCAACGGAATCAAAATATAAAGGTTTGGTGGTGTTGTTAATTTCCGGCGAGTTTACAATTGGAGATGAAAGAAACGGTGTTTTGGTCAAAGATTTTCTTTTTTCTGGAAACAATTTGAATCCCATAAAATCAGGGATTTAGCTGTTACCAGAAGAAGATCATAAAAACGCGGTTTTGGGAGTTCTCGGCCGCATTCCTTATTTGTCTGTCAACTAGCATAAGTTCTCTGCCCAGTTTAATAGATTTCAGGCTAAAACAAGTGTTTTCGGCCAACTTTTGATCGTTCTCGGCTCAGTATAAGAGTTTTCGGCCAAATTCTAGTGTTTTCGGTAAACTGTTTGAGTTCTCGGTCAACGCAACCTGCTCTCGATCAACGAAATCAGTTCTCGGTCAAAAACTATGGTTCTCTGTCCACGTGTGCAGTTCTCGGTCAACAACTCTAGTTCTCTATCCACGAGTGCAGTTCTCAGTCAACATATTCTGTGAACACAGTGGGCCTGATCAATCATATTTGGGCCTTTTGTGTATTGGGCTTTTAGAATTTTTTGGATCTAAATTTCACTTGGACCAGTCTGGTTAAGATGGATCAACTAACCAATAGCAATGTATCATCAAACGCTTCACTCCATCAATAATTGGACTCTATAATGGGGACCACTACTCGCGTGCCCCGTCTACTAACCCATGAGGGGTTTAGTGAGTGGAAGTTTTGTTTCGAATACTATGTTAAAATGAAAGATGCCAAAATATGGAGAAGCATAGTCAGGGGTCCCCAAGTCATTGCTTTCCAGAAGGAGAACTCTACTGAGATTGCTGTGAAGCATGTTTCTTTGTATGATGATGATGATCTTGCTAAAATGGAAGAGGATGAAAAGGCACTCTCAACCTTGACTATGGCACTCTCACCTGACGTTGCTCTGGGCTTTAGAGAACTACAATCTGCTAAGGAACTGTGGGAAGCCTTGATTGAGGTTTAGCAAGGAAACGAAAACATGAAAATAAGTCGTCAAGATCTACTACGACAAAATTTCAATATGTTCAATCATGTTTTGGGAGAGTCGTTGGAAACTTAGCTTCAGAGGTTCCATAGCTCTTGTGACCGAAATGAGATCTGCTAGCATCAACTTAACAACTGCCGAAACAAACAATAAGTTGGTGAACTCACTTCTTCAAAGCTGGGACATGAATGTTGCTATTATTAAGAATACAAAAGACCTCAACAAGTTAACACTGTCTGAGGTCATGGCTATCATCAAAGCATGTGACATGAACGACAAGCAGCATGCTATAAACCATGCAAACTCCTACAGTGCAGTTGGGTACAATATTGCTTCTAACAATGCACTCATCTCCCAAGATACCTTAGCCATGTTCAAAACCACTCAGGGACAACAGAAATTTCAACCTCAACCCAACTTCTCAATGTTTAAATCCACTCAAGGTCAAGGTCAATATTCTCATATTTCACCACAACCTGCACCGGTGTTCTTTGCTAAATCTGGTCAACCCTCCACTGCTAGTGCTCAACCTCAATCGTCTAGTGTTTCTTCCAGTCAGAATATCAGTCAGACTCCCGCTAATTCAAAAGAAACTCAAGAGAACATCGCTTTAATGGCGGGATTTCATGAACTATTACAATGCTTTCCTCAATCGTCTAGTGTTTCTTTAAACCGTTGTGGCTGTCGAACTCTATCAAATTCACCCTGATGATGTAGAGGAAATGGATATCTCCTGGAAACGTGCCATGGCAGTGTTTCAGGCCATATAGTTTACTAAGAGAACAGGAAGAAATAATTGGAACATGCCAAGCAGTCAGAAAGTGGGTTTTAACAAAGACACTTTGAGGTGCTACAACTGTCATGAGCCGGGTCACTTTACTCGTGAGTGCACCAATCCAACCAAAGAAGGAAACATGGAAAGGGCACTGGTTCCCATGAGTAATGCTAGAGGAGAAGCTGGAGGCAATTCAAGTGATGGTGAAAGGGGTTTGGTTGCTCAACAGTTCTCATGGACTGATCAGATGGCAGCTCTCAACATAAAAAATCAAACTCCCAACTTTGCTCGTGTGGAAGAGATCAAAGAGAAAAATGTTGCTGAGTAACAAGTCAAGGAACTCCAATTTGCATTTATGGCATTCACTTCTACCAGCTCGTATGAGGTAAGTTCTTCCCCGTGTTCTCAAGCTTGTATTGATAAAATAGAGCTTTACAAGTCTCATAACAGTAACTTGCTTAGAGAAATGGAAATGGTAAAATCTGAAAATCATAAGCTTAAGAAAACTGAAAAGGCTTATTTGGGTAAAATAGAGGCACAGAAAAAGGACTTTTCCGAACTAAAATCTGATTTCAGTTTGAAATGTTGTCATCATCATGATGCCAAATAGAAAATTGTTGAATTAACTGCAGAACTGGAAGCTTCTAAGTTAGAAGTCTTTAATCCAACTGAGAAATTTAAAAAAAGGCTGAATTTAATTTTAAGAAATTTGATGTTTCCAGTAAGGTAGTTAATTCCATGATTGAAAATCAGTTATGGTGGAAAGTGAATGAGGGTGAGGGTATAGGATATAGTCAGGTACCCCCACCATATAGTGACAACTATACAAGTCTTCCTCTTACTAAAGAGCAGGAAGAAAAGATCAAAGATATGAAATATGGTAAACCTGATAATGCTGAGATGATTGACTTAGTAAAAATCGATGCGTCCACTTCAAGGGTGATCGATACTAATGTGTTTGCCTTATGTGCAGATGAAGTAATCATTAAGGATTAGACTGATGAGGATAATGACTTCGGGTGTTTCAAATAATAAAGACATTAACCCAAATGTTTCTTTAAATTTACCTGTTTTGAATTCTGTTATTCCGACTGTTTGTGTGGGCTCTTGTTTTAAGAGCAAGGATTCTTGTGTGGTTGATTATGTTAAGACTTTGAATTCTAATAATGTTGTTCCTAATAAAGCTAAAGATTCAAATAATTCCAACAAGTATTCATAGCCTAAATTTGTCAAAGAGGGATGCTCTAATGACAAACAAGGTGGTGAGAATTGTGCTAGGGAAGCTGGTCCACACAATCGGTCCAGACAAGGAGTTGAGCAAAATAATTTCTATGTTAAACGTCAAACTTGTTTCAATTGTGGCACTCCCAGTCATATTGCTAGAAATTGTCCATATGCTCCTTATTATGGATTTCATTAGAGGAATATGCCATATGTGCCTTATAATACCTACAGGCAAAATTTCAGGCACAATCAGGCTAAATTCTCTAACGATGATTGGAACAGAAACAAACATGGCAGGTTTAGTCCTCATCAAACCAAACCCAATTTATTTCATAAAGAGGGTAGAAAAGGTGCTTCAGCTCTCAGAACGAACAAGAATTCAAAGTCGAAACAAGTGAAAAGGACAAAATCGTCTGTCTCTAACCCTCAAAAACCGGAGATCAAGTCGCCCATTCGTACTTATAATGCTAAATCTTACAACGGTAGACATGAATGGTTGCCTAAATCTCCAGTAAAAGAGACTTTGAATTCTATGTTAGACGATTAAAAGGATATGTCATGGCAACCCGTGACAACTTTAGATGAGTCAGGGTCACCCAGTGTAACTATGGAATGGGTACCAAAGTCTAACTAATCTTGCACATCGTGCAGGAACAGCTATGGAGGAATCTCATCAGACCTTGGTATGTCGATAGTGGTTGTTCCAGGCACATGACAGGAGACATTTCTCAGCTGCATGACACTCAAATCTTTAATGGTGGGTATGTGTCCTTTGCGGGAGGAGAAAAAGGGACGATCACATAAGGGTACTGTAAGTAACGGTGTTCTGAAATTCAAAAATGTTAATTTTGTTCCAGAATTGAAGCACAGTTTGTTGAGCGCGTCACAAATCTGTGTAAAGGGTTTTCAACACATTTTACTAAGAAATAGTGCTTGATTTTGAAACTTGGTATCATCATACCAGAAGACTGGATTCTTGTTCGATCACAAAGAAAAGATAATGCTTATGTGATCGACATGAACAAAAATGTTCCTGATGAAATAACCTGTTTGTTTTCAAAAGTGTAAGAACATAATGCCATGCTTTGGCATCATCGTCTTGGTCATGCAAATATGAAAAACTTGAACCGTCTTGCTAAAAATGATTTGGTTCGTGGTTTACCCGTTAAAGATTTTGTTACTATTGAAAAATGTGTGGCTTGTGCTTTGGGTAAACATCATTTGAAAACTCATAAGACAAAATTGATTAATACCATTTCATCTGTTTTTCAATTGCTTCATATGGATCTTTTCGGTCTAGTTCATGTTTTAAGTCTTTCTCGTAGCTCTTATTGTCTTATATTACTAATGACTACTCACGTTTCACTTGGGTGTTTTTCTTGTCCAATGAGAGTGAAACTATAGAGCTTATCAAGAGATTCATAATACTTATGGAGAATCAGCTTAACATGAAGCTAAAGGGAATTCGTTGCGACAACGGTACGGAATTCAAGAATGCCTTGTTGAATCATTATTTCACAGAAAGAGGGGTGCTTTGCCAGTACAGCTCAGCTCGAACACCGCAACAGAATGATGTGGCTGAAAGGAGAAACATAACTCTTATCGAGGCGGCAAGGACCATGTTTTGTGACTCTCAATTACCATTATTTTTCTGTGCTAAAGCTATCAATACGGCATGCTATGTTCAGAATTGGGTGATAAGTAACAAGTCTCAAATGAAAACTCCATATGAGATTGTCTATGGTCATAAGCCCACTGTTGCACATTTTTGAGCATTCGGTTTCCCGTGTACTCTATAAAATCTTGAGTCAACTCCGAAATTTGAGGCCAAAGCTGATGATTGTTACTTCGTCGGTTATGCTGGTCGTACTGCCTACAGAGTATACAATAAGTCAACCAAGCAGATTCTAGAGTCATATGATGTTCGTTGGTTGGAAGAAAATGAGACCGATGCTCGTGTCGGTCCTGACTGGTTATTCGATTACAATGAACTTTTCAAACCATTCAATGTGATTCCGGTCATCAACTCAAACATCTCGGGTAATGCTAACGTAGACACTGTAAAGAAGATCAACATGCGATGTCTCATATATCTCCAGTTATGGATGATTATCTAACTGAACCACTCAATGCTACTCCGTCCATGCCAGTCATCAATCAGAAAAGTTTACTACAACAGTGTCGTCACCAACTACGTCACAAAATACATCATTAGTTGAGGGGGAGAGTCCCATTCGTCAAATTTTTAGGAGCACTCTATTTCCCGATGCCATTCCAAATGAATATGTCGCTAGTACCTCATACTCACATAGAAAAGTGATTTCTAGATGGAAGAATCCTCTCACTTAGGTTGATGAAAATTTGCCAAACTTGCATTCTACCAGTGATGTCTCTGAACAATTGGTTCCATCAAGAATTCAGAAAAATCATTTGATTAAGAATGTCATAGGTCCACTTGAAACAGGTGTGTCCACCAGAAGTCAGACAGGTCACATAAACAGCTGTTTGTTTTCCTGTTTCATCTCTCAGATTGAGCCAAAGTCAGTAGAAATAGCTCTTCGGAAACCGAGCTGGGTATCCTTATGCATGAAGAATTGAATCAATTTGATAAGTTGAATGTCTGGAGATTGGTTGAGCTACCGGAAGGAAAGAAAGCGCTCGATACGAGATGGGTTTTCCGAAACAAACAAGATGACAATGGGGTTATCGTTAGAAACAAGGAACGATTGGTAGTTCGTGGTTTTCGTCAAGTTGAAGGGTTAGACTACACTGAAGTATGTGCTCCCGTGGCCAAAATTGAGGCAATCAGAATTTTTCTGGCCTATACGTCATTCATGGGGTTCACGGTATATCAGATGGATGTTAAGACCGCGTTTTTGTACGGCGAAGTCAAAGAAGAGATCTACGTGGATCAGCCACCGGGTTTTGTTGATTCCAAGAAACCCAATCACGTCTACAAGTTAGAAAAAGCATTATATGGGCTTCATCAAGCCCTTTGGGCGTGGTATGCTACGCTGGAAACTCACCTTCTGGGTCATGGTTACAAACAGGGAACATTTGATCAAATTCCGTTCCTTAAAACTGTCGGGAAAGATTTGATCCTAGTTCAGATTTATGTGGATGACATCATCTTTGGATCCACCAGTGCTGAGTTGTGTATAGAATTTGAAGAAGTAATAAAGAAAAGATTTGAGATGAGCTCATTGGGAGAAATGACCATGTTTGTGGGTTGCAGGTTCGTCAGAGCTCGACGGGAATTTCACTACATCAAGGGAAATATGTTGAAGATATGATTGCAAAATTTGAGTTTCAGGATTCCAAGAGTGCTGCTACTCCTATGGCAGAAAGACCACTCCTGACATCTGATCCGGAAGGGAGTCCCGTAGATCAAACTTACTATCGATCGATGATTGGGTCTCTGATGTATCTCACCGACAGTCGTCCCGACATCATGTTTGCACTCTGCCAATGTGCTCGTTTCCAGGTTAATCCTAAGCTCTCTCATTTAATTGTTGTTAAATGTATTTTTAGATATCTGAAGGGACAACCGAAGTTAGGTCTTTGGTATCCCAAAAACTCATAATTTGATCTTTATGCTTTCGCTGATAGAAATTATGGTGCAGATGACATTGACAGGAAATCCACATATGTCGGATGCCAGTTTTTAGGAGATCGTCTCATTTCATGGCAGTGTAAGAAACAACAAACGGTGTCCACTTCGACTGCCGAGGAGGAGTATAATGCTGCATCAACTTGCTACTCACAGGTTATCTGGATGCAAAACCAACTGCTGGATTACGGTTTGAAATTTCTTGACACCCCTATCTTTTGTGATAATGATGCTGCCATTGCAATTGTTAAGAATCCGGTTCAACACTCTAAAACCAAGCACATCGATATTAAAATTCATTTTATTCGTGACTGTTACGACCGAAAATTGATTCATCTTGAACAAGTTCACACTAATAATGTGGCGGACTTATTTACAAAACCGGTCGGTACAGCCAAATTTAATGTGTTTGTGAGTTTTCTTAAGATGTTTCGTTTTGAGGATTGAGTCTTTTTGGGTGTAAACACGTACATATTTTCTATATCTGTACAATTTTAGGGGGAGAAAAATCAAAAAGCCAAAAATAGTGTGTGTGCGTGTTCATCATTTTAAAAAAAATAATAATAAAAGCTTTGATTACGTTTTTCAAGATTCACTCTCACTTAAAATTATGTCGGTTGCTAAAGTTTGAAGAACATATACTTGTACATGTTTGGTCCGGTGATTTACTTGTAGATTCACAGGATAGCCATTTATCTAAAGACTGAAATCATCTGGGGCAATTGTGATGTGTTTTTTGTGTTTTGAATTCTTTCACTTAAAATTATGTCGGTAATTCCAATTTTGAAGGACACGTATTCTCATATGTGTTTTCGTCGTGTTAACCACTAGTGGTCATACGGGATAGCCATTTACCTGAAAACTGAAGAGTGACCGGGGTGTCTGAGTTCTTAACATGTGTGTATTCTGTAACTCTCTGGGAAATGATATGATTATTCAGTTAACAGCTTTTAGAAGCTTCAAATATTTTCAAATGAAAATTGATCCAACCTTTGTAAAATGATAGATAAATTGTTTTTGTGTGCCTAACGGGTGAAGTTATTAAGCTTAAAAGGCTCTAGAACAGTCTTTGATTTGTATGGTAGCTTTCCATTATGTGTAAAAGTAGAAGTGATATAAACTAAATATGTTAAATTTACTGTGGAGAGTCATTTTGAAGACATGTGCATGTCTCCATATACATCTCTCCGAATGATAGACAGAAAAGTAATTACCCAGTCCATATACGAGCCCGTTAGTGTCTTGATCACCAAAAATATTGTGCTATCTTACTGTAATGATCCAGATTCGGGACTTACAGGCGCTTGTTATTGTTATTATTATGTTATTAAAAAAATTGGTTAAGTAAGTATATAATCCTTGTTGTTATCCCTCAATAGGCTTAAGGTACAAAGTTTTACCGCTTTCTTAAAAAAATTTTGATCAAGCACTAGGGGGTTGGAGTAAAATTGGGGTAATCTGGGGAAAGCCAAAGACGCCTTGAGAAGAGATATGAGGCATCACAGGTCCATAAGTGATGTCTATTTAAGCTTTATGCGGAACTGAACCTAACTCATATCACTGATACAATGAAAATCATTCTAAGTTTGTTATACCTGCTATCAACCTATTTCTTTATGTCATAATAACGCTGAACATAAATCCTTGTGACAACATCTTAAACAATATGATATCATGTTCGGATCTTTTCACAGAAGGCGGCGTTTCCATTAAACTAAACTTAAATTTGATCCCAAATTTGCAAAATTCTTAAGTATTGGTATTTCATGTTAACCTTGTTTCCTTTTATTTTGTAATTTATATTTAATTTTATTTTTTCTTTGTTCTATTTATTTTATCTCGAAACCACTCTCCTCGAAAGAAAAATAAGGGAAAAATTTTTATTTAAATTGGGCTATCTTTAATATGGATAAATTGTTGTTGGACCTTATAATTGCCTTTGGATCCTGATCTTATGCACTGGTCTCATCAAAACGTGACATGGGCTCTTTGTTTTCTTTTGGGTTCGTCTGCTTAAGCCTCTTGGGTTCCCGGCCCACGTCGTTTGGAGTATAAGTAGACTCCAAACCTCAATTACTGCTCATCATCTTTTTCACTTTCAAAAACAGTTCTCTCTCAAACCATCTGGCCGAAAACCCTATTTCTGCTTTACCATTCACACTAAGCATTTATTGGTGTTTGTTTTTTATTAACTCACAGGTAAGCACCCAGGCTCTAAATTAATTGTGTTGTGTGACTAGATGAACCATGTTCGTATGGATTGATGGATGGATGGATAGATGGATTTAACAGTAAATTGTGGAGTTGTGGATTGTTATGTCTCCGTTCAAAACAACGATTGGAACATGTTAGGGTTAGGGATTCACAAATGTGATACAGGTTCGGTGGGGATCTCGGTAGTTTTGGAAAGGATTGCACAAATCTCCAGGAAGAACTCAAGTGGTTCTCTATCTCCAGCTTGTTAGACCGAAAACCCATGGCCAATCAAAGGGTTCTTGGTTGACTTTTGTTGACCGAGATCTCTTGGCTTTGACCGAGAACTCATGTTCTCGGTTGACCTTCACAGAGAACATATTACCTTGACCGAAAACTTCATTGTTTGACCGAAATCTTCTCTTTGGACAGAAAATTCATTCTTGGACCGAAATTTATTATAATATTATTATTGTTTTTTATTCATGGTCCATCTAATTTGGTTTTGTCACAATTAGTCCATAGTGATTGAGAAAATTAAAAAAAATTAATTATGTCCTTGAACTTATGATTGTCATTCATGTTTGGTAAACATTTACTAACTTGACTCGTTTGTTGTGGTAATGGCTGATCAAGCTCCTTTAAAGTTCGTTGACACTCACAATATAGATGGACATTTGTTTGATCCCCCTCCAGCACACAAGGAGTTAGAGTCCATGATAGTTGGCCTCAATACTTGCAGAATTTCTCACGCCTTACGAGAAAATCCTGTCATTTACAAGAAAATGATCACAGACTTTTTGAACAATGCTTCGATCAACCAGCGAGGACCGGGTGGAGTTGTGTCTATTGACTCCAAAGTGAAAAAGAAGCTGGTCGTCATCATAGAGGCCATCATACAGGAGGTTCTTTTATTTGGGGTCAACCTGATTACCCAACGGAATACCCGACTGATGCTGTCTCCAAGGTTCTTACAAGAATGGGATACGAAGGATCATATCCTCCAGCGATCAAGAAGCTTTTCTACCCCTACTGGAGATTTCTGATACACACTTTCTTTACATGTGTGTCGGGACAAAAGGGAGGTTCCGATGAGATTAGCCACACGCAGATGTCGGTTGTGGTTGCAATCTGAAGGGAAAGAAGAAAGAGATGTTTCTTATGTATCCGCGGTTTCTACATATGATCTTTGATTCACACTACACTGACCTCGTTAGATCTATTGAGACACTGGATATGAAGTCGATGGGACCCAACACCTTTGGGTTGATGAAACAGTCAAGAAAAGGGGCTAAAGTTATCGACCAGGGTCTTCACAAACTGGTTAAATTTGGCCGATGTTCTGAAACAGAGACTGTACCGGTTATTGCTCAAGTTGCTGAGGAGCATGTAGTACCTGTTCAAAAACGTGCTGCTACACTTGAGATCGTATCAGATGATGAAGATGAAGAGACTCCGGTACAACATATGGAGTATGAACACCGTGAAACAGTTAGTGCTCCAACTACTGAGCAACTAAAAGACTTTGAGATTTTTAAAGAATTACTACAGTAGACTGCCTTGAAGCCTCCTCAAGCAGCCACTGTGAATGAAGATGATGAAGATATCCTTGAAGAACCAGCCGCTGATCTCATTCCACGTAAACGAATGAAAACAGATCTGAGACCTGGCGTGCTGGTCAATGAAGATGCAACAACAACACTAACAACGACAACAAGCCCACAGCAACAACCACATCATCTTGAGTCGACTGCTCCTAAGACTCATGTTGATCCCAGTCTATCCACAACTGAGCCTCAAACTCAAGATCAAATTTTTGATGACATTGCTCGTGAGTTTGATTTTTAGGCAAACATTCCACATACTAATGAGGCCTATATTCCATATACTGATGCTCCCTCTGGATCTTCTTACCCAACCAATCAGGGTCAGTCAAGTTCTTGTGCCTCCGAGAAGCTTGGTCAGATTCTCGCCATGCAAGAAACTTATTTTCAAAATAAAGGAAAGGGGGTTGTTCTTGAAGATGCTCCCGTTGATTTACAAGCTCTACAACATCGAGTTTTTGAACTCGAACAGGACTCAGTTGTCAAAGACATCCGTATTCAAGAACTTGAAGTGAGTAACACTGATAAAGACTCCAAGATTAAAGAGCTTTAGTCTAGTATGGGAGAATTAACTGCTATATATCTAGACCTCCAACAAAAACTTGTTCAGAAGTTTGTAGATGAATTAAAGAGCAATGATGATGTAACTTCAAAGATAACTGACGTGAATCAAGGTGGCAGTAGCAGCGGTCGTCCAACTACCAAAAAAGATGAATATGAGACGCTGGAACAATATATGTCTGCTCCTCCAATGACAAAAGAGAAATCGGATCGCATTCAGAAAAGGCTTCTCGTAATGAAGAACTCCAATCAAAACGTTGAATCATCAAATTATCCAGACAGGTTCGTTGTCACCTTTCCAAAGGGATTTTCAAACAAATATGGTGATCGCTCTGGAGTCGTGTCATGGGGTTTTATTGCTGAAAAGAACATGTGGTGGGTTAAATGGAAATCCGGGGCTACTTAGTGTGACATCTGCCCCGATCCGACCCGACCCAGGTACCCGTTTCTCTGACCCGATCTCTCTTTTATTATTTAATATTTATACTTATATTTTACTTTTAATAATAATATATATTTTCCTTCCCGCCTCTTCTCTTTGCTTGTCCTTTGGTTCTTCCCGCCTAAGGATGTCTGCAGCTCCACGCGCCAGACTCCTTACATGGAAGCCTGCGTGAAGACATCTTGTTCCTGCGATGCGTGAAGAGAACTCTTCTCGCAGCGCGCTAAGAATGCATGTTCTTCCCGCAATGCGCTAAGAATGTATGTTCTTCCCGCGATGCGCTTAGAATTCTTGTTCTTCACGCAGCACGCTAAGGATTTTGTGATTCTTCCCGCAGTGCGCTAAGGAATGTTGTGCCAGCCTTCGCGCTCGCGCACTCAGCCTTCCCGCGCTTAACCCTTGTATCTTCTGTTTAAATCTAGCCGTTTGCTTTTGTGTTGTCTTATCTTCTGTGCTGTTGACCTAACCTATCTAATGTCTGAATAGTTACTTTCGGCGCAGCATGCGTACCAACCCCCATTGGTTGGTAGAAAAAGTGACTGACATTATCTTTTGAGATCTGCTTTTGCCATACTTGACCAGTACCTTTATCTGGCCTGCCCATGCCTTTTTTTTTACTGTTCGCTGACAGCTTTATCTTGCCCCCTGCAGCTGCCATATCTTTTGATATCTTTTGCTTTTGGAATCTTTTGCTTTTTGAGATCTTTTCCCCTTTTCTGGATTTATGTCTCCTAGGGTTTTCCTATAAATAATAGTATTATTTTCTTAACACTACACACACAAACACTTAATCTCTCCTGTTTCCCTCTTGCTCTCTGCCGTTGTCCTCCCGCCGCCTCCCTCCTCTCTTGCCTCCGTTTTCTCCTCTCCTCTGCCCTGTTTTCCGGTAATATATTATATATAATAGTTTACTTATTAATTATGCTAACTTATAATCAAGACTTAAAACCAATCGTTAAAAACAATAATCTTATTTATAGGTTAACTTGTGCTTGTTTAAAGTTGGTTCTTGCTTTATCTACCACCGCATCGTTTATCATGTGAGTTATCTCGTATCTAATCCCTTTTTATTTTAAATGCTTTGGGATGTTCATGTGTTCATACAAAACTTGAGTCTTAAACTTGTTTATGAACTTTAGTCGCGCAGTATCCCATGTGTTGAGGACGTTTACTTGGCTGTTTATTTGTATGTGTGTATCATTAACCGCTTTGTTCGGCCTATTCCGCAGTTCCGTTGGTACCATTAGTTGAACACGGGAGACCTATCGTTTACGGTTTTCTTTGTTTACACTTGCACAGATGTTTTCTCGTTTTTATGCTCAATTGGGAGCATGGATTGAACTATGATCTATGAACTATCTTAGGCTTGATCACAATCTGATTACACCCTTGTTAAACTCTAGACATACACGTGTTGCGCGCAGATTTACTGTGATTATCTATGATTATCTATTAAACTTGATTTCTCACCAACACGCAAGTGTTTGACGTTTATTTTAACACATGTTCAGGTTTGCAGTAGCTGTTTTGGAGCTTGTGGACACGTAGGACGTTTTTACTTTTGGACCTAGAATTAAAATGTATCAAGACAAGTTGATGTTTGAATGTTATAATTTATAATATATTGATTTATGTTTGATTTATGTTCTTTATTTTCCCCGCTGCGCGTGCGCGATAAAATGTGTATTAATAAATATTGACACCAATAGTGTCGCGAGTAATGAAGCAATATGTGGCGCCCCGATGTATAATCCGCCTTTGGTCGGGGTGTTAAAGATTGGTATCAGAGCTCGTTGACTTTAGGATAGGTGGTTAGACGTAACGGCCTAGAATACCTAAGAGTCCCTTCTCGCGCATGAGAGAAATCTCATGTTCGCGCGCTTATTGTTAATTACTCGTTATTTATGAATATGCTCGCACTTGCGCAGTATATGGTTTTATGTTTTATTCCGCGATATTTCGATTTTTGTGGATTTCGATTTTTATTGATTTTACTTACATATTCGTTTGTTGGGATTGAAAATCCGAAAAGTCATGGTGATACATGAATAGTTGATTTTCAATTTCCATTTACGATTATGTTCTGAGGTTGGAGACTTGAAAAGTCATGGTGATACATGAATTGTCAACCTCCAATACTCATTTTCTTGTATATTTTATATTGAAGATTGGAAAGTCATGGTGATACATGAATCGTCAATCTCCAATACTCGTTTACTCGTATATTTTAAATTGGGAATTCGGAAAGTCATGGTGATACATGAATTGTCGATTCTTGATTCGAATTTGTTACCTTTATTAAGTCTGCATTTTGGGTCATTTATTTTACTTTAACTTTTGATAGTATCTAACTCTGCGAAACCAAGCTTTATAAGATTAAAACTTTGCGCTAAAACCAAGATATTAATTAAAATTTAAAACTTTTATAGAATGCCTCCGCTATCTCGCCGATTTCAGAGAAGAGAAGCCTCGCGCATGCGTAGACAGCAACGTTCCCAGGAAATGGCCGCCGCAATAGCCCAAGCTTTGAGCCAAAACAATACCTCGAGTTATAACATTAAGTCCTTTAACGCGGGTAACCCTCCAAAGTTCACAGGTCTTGAAGGAGCCACCGTGATGCTCCAGTGGCTTGAGAAGATTGAAAACACTTTCCTCCATACCCAATGCCCCTCAGACAGACGAACCCTGTATGCTTCCAGTGTCCTGGAATCCAGAGCGCTTACATGGTGGAATGGAGTAGCTCATGCGCGTGGCGCAGAGGCTGCTTCTAGCATGACATGGGAGGAATTCAAGGAAATTCTGACGCGAGAATTCTGCCCTCCCAACGAAGTTAAGCGCCTGGAGGAAGAATTTTGGAATCTTAAGCAATACAGCGGTGAAGCGCGCGAGTACGCGATGCGCTTCCACGAGCTAAGCTTACTGGTCCCTCACCTTGTTACCCCTTCCCGCCGAGCCATCGAGAAATTCCTTGGGGGTCTCCCCATGGAAATTCAAGATTCTGTATGGGCCAGAAACCCAGTAACCCTCTCTGACGCCATCGAATTGGCCGCTGTGCTCAGCGACAACCATGTCAGAGCAGGAACCCTGTTCCTGCGGGGAACTGAGAAGACCAAACCCACCAAGACTGTCCCTGAACCAACAGAAACCAAACCAGAACCCTCAAACCATAACCAGAAACGTAGGCGCAGACAAGCCTATGCGCTTACCAACCCGCCCATTGTCCAGCAACCAATTTATCAACCAGTTTACGCGCCTAACCCACTGTCAACCTACCCAGCACCTCCTGTAGTCCACAACTATGCCTTAACCAATCCAGCACTTCCTGCCCCGCCAACTAAGAAGCCTTACACAGGAAACCAACCCTTTTGCCCAACCTGTAGACTTCATCACCCACCTCAAGTCCCGTGTCGACAATGTAACCGATGTGGCCGCGTAGGTCACTCCGTTGAGTACTGTAGAACCTCTCCCTCCAACCCGATTGCGCCAACACCACCAGCCTACCCGCAGAACCCACAGCCAACTTACCAAAACCCACGACCCAGATTGTGCTTTAACTGCGGTGATCCAAGTCATTTCCGGAACGCGTGCCCAAGGCTACAAGTTCAGATTACTCAAGCGAATCCGGTGAACCAGATTTCGAACCAAGTGACGCGTGGACGAGCTTTTAACATAACCGCGCACCAAGCGCAAGCGAATAACGACGTAGTTAATGGTACATTTTTGCTTAACGGATTTTATGCATCTATGCTTTTTGATACTGGCGCCGATCGAAGTTTTATTTCTCGCGCCTTCGAGCAGAAGCTTGCGCGACCGCGCAACGACTTAAAAGAAGATTTTTCAGTTGAATTGGCTAATGGCGAAACTGTTTTAATAAACTCGGTAATTAAAGATTGCACGCTTAACCTTAACGAAAACGATTTTCTGATCGACCTCATCCCTATGCCTCTTGGAAGCTTCGATGTTATTATTGGTATGGACTGGCTCTCGAAGAATCGCGCCGAAGTTATTTGCGCCAAGAAGTTGATTCGCATACCTCGAGAAAATGGTGATCTTCATATTTACGGCGAAAAACCCTCCAGTGGTCTTAAGCTTATGTCTTGCGCCGAAGCCCAAAGACTCATGCGGAAGAAGTGTATTGCATTTCTAGCCCATGTGGTTAAACCCGATGAAGGAAAGAAGCTTCGCGATATCCCTGTTGTGCGTGATTTCCCTGAAGTTTTTCCTGATGATCTTCCTGGTATCCCTCCCGCTCGTGAAGTCGAGTTTCGTGTTGATCTTGTCCCTGGTGCTTCCCCCGTTGCTAAATCTCCTTACCGTCTTGCACCCGCTGAGATGCAAGAATTGGCCAGCCAACTTCAAGAGTTGACTGCTAAAGGATTCATTCGCCCTAGCTCTTCGCCCTGGGGTGCTCCGGTGTTGTTCGTTAAAAAGAAAGATGGATCGTTTCGCATGTGTATTGATTACCGCGAGTTGAACAAACTCACCATTAAAAACCGGTATCCCTTACCGCGTATTGACGACCTCTTTGATCAACTCCAAGGTGCCTCCTGTTTCTCGAAGATCGATCTCCGTTCTGGTTATCATCAGTTGCGTATCCGCGATGAAGATGTTCCGAAGACTGCTTTTCGTACTCGTTATGGCCATTTTGAATTCTTGGTCATGTCCTTCGGTCTAACCAACGCACCCGCCGTTTTCATGGATCTTATGAATCGGGTGTGTAGGCCTTTCTTGGATAAATTCGTGATCGTGTTTATCGATGATGTTCTGGTGTATTCTAAGACCAAGACCGAGCATGAGCAACATCTCCGATTGGTATTGCAAAAGCTTAGAGCCGAGCAACTCTATGCTAAGCTTTCCAAGTGTGAATTTTGGTCTGATGAAGTACAGTTTCTTGGTCATGTTGTAAACAAGATGGGTATTCATGTCGACCCATCCAAGATTGAAGCAATCAAGAACTGGATTACGCCATCCTCTCCTTCTGAGATCCGTTCCTTTCTGGGCTTAGCTGGTTATTACCGGCGTTTCATTTCGAACTTCTCAAAGATCGCTTTGCCTTTAACAGCTCTGACGCACAAAGGTAAACCGTATATTTGGGGCTCGAAGCAAGAAGAAGCCTTTCTAACGCTCAAGCGTTTGTTGTGTGAAGCTCCTGTTCTTGCGCTACCTGAGGGTAATGATGATTTTGTCGTGTATTGCGATGCATCCAACCAAGGTCTCGGTTGTGTTCTTATGCAACGAGGCAAGGTTATCGCTTATGCATCGAGGCAACTTAAGGTTCATGAAAAGAATTATACAACTCACGACCTCGAGCTTGGTGCAGTTGTTTTTGCCTTGAAGATCTGGAGACACTACCTTTATGGTACTAAGTGTATCCTCTACACTGACCATAAAAGCCTTCAGCATATCTTTGATCAAAAGGAACTTAACATGAGGCAACGCCGATGGAACGAACTCATCAGCGATTACGATTGTGAGATCCGGTATCATCCTGGTAAGGCTAATGTGGTAGCCGATGCGCTCAGCCGAAAACCCTGCCAACTTAACTGTATCTTGCCGCGCACCCAGCTTCACTTCGCGCCGATTCAAAGCAACCTTGAATCGCGTATTCGTGACGCGCAGCGCGCATCCATCAGTAATGGCAACCTTCGCGCCGAGTTAGCGTGTGGCGCGGAAGCGCACTTTGTCCCTAATCTGAGTGGAATTCTCTGCTATCTTAATCGCATCTGGATCCCTTGTGATGAGAATCTTCGCGCTGATATCCTTTGTGAAGCGCACAAATCTCGATATTCTATTCATCCTGGAGCTGATAAGATGTACAAGGATTTGCGCATAACTTATTGGTGGCCTGGCATGAAAAAGGATATTGCTGTGTTCGTAGCTAAGTGCTTGACTTGTTCTAAAGTTAAAGCTGAACACCAACGCCCATCTGGTTTGCTCGAACAACCAGAAATTCCTACGTGGAAATGGGAATGTGTAGCGATGGACTTTATTACCAAGTTACCTTTGACAGCAAGCAAACATGATAGCATTTGGGTAATAGTGGATCGATTGACTAAGTCTGCTCACTTCCTGCCCATTCGTGAAAACTACCGTGTTGAGCATCTCGCGCAGCTTTATGTCAAGGAAATTGTCTGCCGCCATGGTACTCCTTTGAGCATCATATCCGATCGCGATGGCCGTTTTATATCTCGCTTTTGGAAATCTCTCCAATCTGCGCTAGGAACTCGCTTGGACATGAGTACGGCATATCATCCTCAGACTGACGGTCAGTCTGAGCGAACTATTCAAACTCTTGAGGATATGCTCCGATCTTGTGTTCTTGATTTTGGAGGTAATTGGGATTCACACCTGCCTTTGATCGAGTTTTCTTATAACAACAGCTATCATTCCAGTATCGGTATGGCCCCATTTGAAGCACTTTACGGTCGTAAATGCCGCTCCCCGATTTGTTGGAGCGAAGTGGGTGAAACTCAAATCACAGGACCCGAACTTGTTCAAGAGACAACCGATAAAATCGCCAAGATCCGTGATCATTTGCTGACTGCCAGAAGCCGACAGAAGAGTTACGCAGATCGTAGGCGAAAGCCTCTCGAATTTCAAGTTGGTGATCTTGTTCTCCTCAAAGTGTCGCCTTGGAAAGGTGTTGTCCGCTTTGGGAAGAAGTGTAAGCTTGCTCCTCGTTATGTTGGTCCATTCAAGATTCTCGCGCGTGTGGGAAAAGTTGCCTACAGACTTGACCTGCCGCTCGCGCTCAGTAATGTGCATCCAACGTTCCATGTATCCAATCTCAAGAAGTGTTTAGCCGACGAGAACCTTCACATTCCACTTGATGAAGTTCAAGTTGATGAAACTATGCATTTCGTTGAGAAGCCTGTTGAGATTATGGATCGCGAGGTAAAGCAAACCAAGCGCAGTCGTATCCCTATCGTGAAAGTTCGTTGGGAGTCCAAGCGCGGAGCCGAGTTTACATGGGAAAGGGAAGATCACATGAAGATCAAGTACCCGCACCTGTTCTCTGCGCAACCTACTTCGAGATAAATTTCGGGACGAAATTTCTTAAAGTAGGGGAGACTGTGACATCTGCCCCGATCCGACCCGACCCAGGTACCCGTTTCTCTGACCCGATCTCTCTTTTATTATTTAATATTTATACTTATATTTTACTTTTAATAATAATATATATTTTCCTTCCCGCCTCTTCTCTTTGCTTGTCCTTTGGTTCTTCCCGCCTAAGGATGTCTGCAGCTCCACGCGCCAGACTCCTTACATGGAAGCCTGCGTGAAGACATCTTGTTCCTGCGATGCGTGAAGAGAACTCTTCTCGCAGCGCGCTAAGAATGCATGTTCTTCCCGCAATGCGCTAAGAATGTATGTTCTTCCCGCGATGCGCTTAGAATTCTTGTTCTTCACGCAGCACGCTAAGGATTTTGTGATTCTTCCCGCAGTGCGCTAAGGAATGTTGTGCCAGCCTTCGCGCTCGTGCACTCAGCCTTCCCGCGCTTAACCCTTGTATCTTCTGTTTAAATCTAGCCGTTTGCTTTTGTGTTGTCTTATCTTCTGTGCTGTTGACCTAACCTATCTAATGTCTGAATAGTTACTTTCGGCGCAGCATGCGTACCAACCCCCATTGGTTGGTAGAAAAAGTGACTGACATTATCTTTTGAGATCTGCTTTTGCCATACTTGACCAGTACCTTTATCTGGCCTGCCCATGCCTTTTTTTTTACTGTTCGCTGACAGCTTTATCTTGCCCCCTGCAGCTGCCATATCTTTTGATATCTTTTGCTTTTGGAATCTTTTGCTTTTTGAGATCTTTTCCCCTTTTCTGGATTTATGTCTCCTAGGGTTTTCCTATAAATAATAGTATTATTTTCTTAACACTACACACACAAACACTTAATCTCTCCTGTTTCCCTCTTGCTCTCTGCCGTTGTCCTCCCGCCGCCTCCCTCCTCTCTTGCCTCCGTTTTCTCCTCTCCTCTGCCCTGTTTTCCGGTAATATATTATATATAATAGTTTACTTATTAATTATGCTAACTTATAATCAAGACTTAAAACCAATCGTTAAAAACAATAATCTTATTTATAGGTTAACTTGTGCTTGTTTAAAGTTGGTTCTTGCTTTATCTACCACCGCATCGTTTATCATGTGAGTTATCTCGTATCTAATCCCTTTTTATTTTAAATGCTTTGGGATGTTCATGTGTTCATACAAAACTTGAGTCTTAAACTTGTTTATGAACTTTAGTCGCGCAGTATCCCATGTGTTGAGGACGTTTACTTGGCTGTTTATTTGTATGTGTGTATCATTAACCGCTTTGTTCGGCCTATTCCGCAGTTCCGTTGGTACCATTAGTTGAACACGGGAGACCTATCGTTTACGGTTTTCTTTGTTTACACTTGCACAGATGTTTTCTCGTTTTTATGCTCAATTGGGAGCATGGATTGAACTATGATCTATGAACTATCTTAGGCTTGATCACAATCTGATTACACCCTTGTTAAACTCTAGACATACACGTGTTGCGCGCAGATTTACTGTGATTATCTATGATTATCTATTAAACTTGATTTCTCACCAACACGCAAGTGTTTGACGTTTATTTTAACACATGTTCAGGTTTGCAGTAGCTGTTTTGGAGCTTGTGGACACGTAGGACGTTTTTACTTTTGGACCTAGAATTAAAATGTATCAAGACAAGTTGATGTTTGAATGTTATAATTTATAATATATTGATTTATGTTTGATTTATGTTCTTTATTTTCCCCGCTGCGCGTGCGCGATAAAATGTGTATTAATAAATATTGACACCAATAGTGTCGCGAGTAATGAAGCAATATGTGGCGCCCCGATGTATAATCCGCCTTTGGTCGGGGTGTTAAACTTAGTACTATAAGAAGATGAAAGATTTTGGATCTTGGACAAATGTGGATCTCAATGTCCTGATAAATGCTCCATTCCACAACCCAACTAATGATAAACGAGGAACTGATTCCTAGAACTTCCTGAGGAACCAAGTTGATAAAGGCTTTCCGAACATGACAACTGCAGAATCCTTTTCGAAGAAAGCAAAAGGGGTCAAGGATCCAAGGACTGGAAAGACCATGGTCAACGTTATTTGGCCTGCCACAAATAAGGCTACTCATATTCCTGTGCCTAAAGCTATTCTAGATAGTACTCTGGATAACATGAGGTTCTGGATGTATGATAGTGAGACTGCCACCGTTGTTATACGTTTACAGAAGGGCAAGGGGCAGTTCAGATTCGTTGATCCAAGAAATTTGCTAAAGTTTGGGGAGAAAGATATCAAGACCCTCAGTACATTTCAGATAATAGCTTACCCGATCTTTGAAGCGGTTGCAAAAGAATATACAAGCATGGCAGCCTCCATTATCAGAACTAGGTTTTGGGCAGGTGCTTTGAAGGATGCTGACATTAATTACATGGAGCATGATTAAGAATGAAGCTACAAACCAAGGGGGATATTGTTGGGACTAAACTAGATGGTTTGTACTTAGTTGGGTACTTAGTTGAGATTAATATTGGGCACATATGTAAACCGAGATCCTTATGGATCTCAGTGGGCTTTGGGTTCTTGTTGGGCTAGATAGTGGTTTACTATATATATAGATCTCTTGTATAGGGTTTTGGGGTTGTTCAGTTTTCGTGTTTTTGGTCGTTCACCTTGTTATTGTGAACGAGTATTTTATTTTGTTAACCACCCGACGTTTAATATAACATGTGTTTTGAAGTTTTTCATTGGGTTTTTTGTGTTACTTTACATTGTTCTTGAATCATCTTATATTGGATTTCCGCACCAATATCAAGATCAATTAATATCATATTGAAAGATCCGTCTTGAACCTTACATTAACTCTGGTTTTATCCGTTAATAAAATACATGTTTGAATGCTAAATCTTTTGTTTACATTTCATAATCAAAATTTGCGTTATATGATGAGATACTTTGAGATACTTGGCTATTGAATCACTACATGATGCATGGTTTATGTTAGAACTTAATTTCACAGTTGACATTAATATAATCACCAAAGGATTGTCGGGTCAAACTTGTTAGCTTGTGTTAGTCTTTAAGTGATACATTAATCAATGTGTGGTTGAAACTTATATTTTGTATAGAATGCATGAACACGTACTTATAGTTTTTGGTAACGGTTAACGGGTCAAGTGCATTTTTTTGCTTTTGAGGAAAACCATTCACACCACATCAGGTGAGTTCATACTTTAATATACTTGTTTTACATTTACCCGTGGCGTCTACGGCTCAATAACCTAGTAGATAAATAAACTAATAAAGGGGTATAAAAATGAAACTTCATAAAATTTAATATTTACCATATAAACTACTTAGGAAGTTTTACCAATCTACCCCTAATTTAATTAAAATAAAAAAGGAAAAACAATGATTGGTTGCTTGATTTCTCGCAATATGACTTCTCACATGAACTTAACCCTATATATATGTGTGTGTGTGTGTTACTAGGTTCATTCCAGAAGTGTTTTTAGTACGAGAAGTACGAGAAGTCATTATAACCAATCATAGTTTTTCTATTAAGTTTATCAAGAATTAATTGTAATCTTTATGAATTTTTAAATATGGTAACTAGTAAAGTTTCAAATAATAATTTATTATTATTTTTCCAAAACATTTGTACGAGGTTACGCAATTAAAACGTGAATATATATATATATATATATATATGTTTAAGTTCAGGAGAGAAGTGATCTTATTGCGAGAAGTGCGAGAAATCATTCCAACCAATCACAATTTATCTTTTAGTTTTCTATTAAATTAAATAAGGAGGGCATGTTAATCAAATGTTCTAATTTTAAATTTGGAAACTTATACTAACTGATAAAAGATATAAATTAGTTTTTATAATTGATTTTTAATTGAACTTTTCATTCCAAATTCTTAATCATAATTATTTTGATTAAATTCCAAGAGATATTCATTTACAATTTATCTGTAATTTTGTAAGGCCCCGTTACCGGTACCTCACATTTGGACGTTGGATTTACTTATAAACCCAGTTCTAAATATCAGAGTTAATTAAAAACTTTCGCGGAAATAATAAAACTTAAACCATTCGTTACAAACATCCATATTTTGTCTTTAAAACATAACTTAAATTAAAGAAAATAAAACATCATAGCAAAATCCTCAGATGCCAGCTTCGTCCAACTCTGCCATGTGTCTTCCCACACTTATGACACACGTTAGAACCGGTACCCCACTTGCACTCACCGCCGTGCATCTTACCACAAGTCTTACATGACTTCTTTTCCCACACCTTCTGTTTCTTATCTTTGGGGTTCCACAACTGAGTACCGGGTCGTTTAGTAGGAACAACCCATTTCTTTTCCTTCTTCTCGCCTTCCACCACTACATCATCCGCAGCCAGGTTTGCATAAACCATCTCTGCGAGTTCGACAGCAGAATCAAAAGTAGCAGGTTTAGTCGTCCTGACTAACAAGCGGACTTTCTGTGGCAATCCCCTCACATATCACTTGATTCTTTTAGCCTCAGTGTTGACCATATCGGGTACCAACCTAGACATTCGGTTGAACTCGGTGGTATACTCACGATGTGTCATCGTTCCAGCTTTCAAGTTCAAGAACTTCATCTCCGCCCTCTCAACCTCGGCTTCGGCACATAATTTCTTCATAACCAGTTCTTTTAGATCCTCCCACTTCATAGCCTTGATTTCCTCTTGACTCTTCCTCTGCTCAATCGATTCCCACCAGTACATCGCCTCATCGCCAAATGCTTGGGTGGCGTAACCGACAGCTTGGTCAGGGCGACACTCGCTGATTCGGATGATTTTATCCATGGCTGTTATCCATTGCAGAGTAGCGATTGCGTCTCCCAAACCAGTCAGCTTCGGCGGGTCACATCCTTTGAATGTAACATCCTGAATTTTCAAGTAATAATATTTTACATATTATTTCTTATAATGGAAAGTTACTTAAGTAAATAGATAAATAGTAAAAAGGTAAAAAGGGAAAGATAAGGAGGTTAATTAAAGATAATTAATCATGGACTAAAAGAGAAAGATGGTCCTTAGGTCCATGGGCTTAAGGGGGTATAAATATCCCTTAAACCCTAAATCTTTCCATTTCCATCCATCTCATTTATTTTACACCACAAAAACACACACAAACCTTCCCTTTTCAGCCGCAACCTAGATCAAGGAACCAAGATCGAAACCAAACCTTTTATTAATAGATCTTTGGGATACAAGCAAGATACATGATTCAAGATCATAAACAAGCTAACCCGAAGCCTAAATACGATTAAAGGTATGTGCTTTAACCTTAAACTTTATGATTTTTTGATAGGTTTGACATGAAACTTGACCCTAGAGTAGATCGGGTCTAGATGTTTCATAAAGTTGCAAACTTGATGACTAAAATGGACCTTTGCAAGCTTAAGGTTATGAACGGTTCATCAAGTGAACCCTAGATCTAGCCTATAACGTTTTAACTCAATAAAGGTCTAAGATTTATGCCTAAAACGGGATAGATCTTGAAGCCGTGATAGTAATGGGTGCAATCGGGTATGAATGATGATGATACAGGGTTAAAAGTTCATGATTTGAACCATGAAACAAGTAATCTGGGCAAGGCAGAATCATAAGATAGAAAAATGAGTTGAACTGGGTGTTCTCGGCCACCTTCTGAACTCGGTCGGTAAGTGTTCTTGGTGACCAAGGGTTCTCGGCCATTATGGGAACTCGGTCAACACGAGTTCTCGGTCAACCCACGTTCTCGGCCAAGCATAAGATTTCGGTTAACACGAGATCTCGGTCAAAGCCTGAGTTCTCTGCCAGGATGGGTTCTCGGTCATGAGCTGGGTTCTCGGCTGGCCAGTTCTCGGTTGGGTTTTGGGCCTGAATACAGTTGGGCCCAGATGGACAGTTGGGCCCAGATAGTGAACAGTTGAGCTTGAATTAACTAAATCCATAAGTGTTAAGCCCATTATCTTAGGCTTAGTAAATAAGCCCAACCTAGATGATAATTTAAAATGTTAATGAAAATGTCTTAAGACAGTTAATGAAAATAAAATTTTTCCAAGCTAACCTGGCAGCTTAACCCCAGCCAGGGGCTCTTACTTAAATCCCATTCTCTGTTCGAGTCTAAGCATGTAGGATGCTCAAATCTCTCGAACTTTGCTCTGATACCAACTTGTAAGGCCCCGTTACCGGTGCCTCACATTTGGACGTTGGATTTACTCATAAACGCAGTTCTAAATATCAGAGTTAATTAAAAACTTTTGCGGAAATAATAAAACTTAAACCATTCGTTACAAACATCCATATTTTGTCTTTAAAACATAACTTAAATTAAAGAAAATAAAACATCATAGCAAAATCCTCAGATGCCAGCTTCGTCCAACTCTGCCATGTGTCCTCCTCAAGCTAACTACCTCATTCTACTCACCTGTGTGCATACTAAAAGTTAGCTACGCTTAGTGAGTTATAGTTAATACAATTGACATACAATACATTATTATATTACATACGTGCCCTTATTTACTCTCTTTCATACATACGTAAGTATATATATTTTCATTCTTACTCTTATACTTTCTTTCTCTCCTACTTCATATTTTGTCTTTCCTTATATACTTACTTTTATGTTTTAAAAAGCCTTTCGCCCTATCCTCACAGAAATTATTAGGGTCTGCCACCCTTCTTCACAGATATTATTAGGGTCTGCCACCCTTCTTCACAGATATTATTAGGGTCTGCCACCCTTCTTCACAGACATTATTAGGGTCTGCCACCCTTCTTCTTAGATATTATTAGGTTCTTCCACCCTTTATTGTCAATTCCTTCATTATCCGTCAATTCCTTTCATATCCATCAATTCCTTTTCATCTATATATTTTACATACTTTCTTTCGTACTTATATTCTATAACGTACATACTTCATACATACAACATATATATAGACAATCATATCATCTAACTAACTCCTGATAGTACATGCAATATCCGAAGATCGTTCATGTACCGTCAAGCGTCCTTTTATATCATACACATATATCATAATAGGCATACACTTACCATTTAAGGTAAGTGTATTAACTAATCACCTCGAGTATGTACACAGCCCCGAAAACATAACAAGGAATGGGGCTAGAAACTCACCTGAATGCGGTTACGTTCACCGTTTATGGTTATCCCTTTTCTTGAGCTGTGCACGACTAACTGTATAACAATTACACGTATCAATTTAACTATCACTACCATATCGTGTTTCTAGTTTAATTATTGCCCTCAACGAAGGAGGGTCCGGGGGCAGCACCCCTGGCAGCGGGGTTTTAGGGGCGGCAGCCCCTAGCGGGGTCCAAGGGGCAGAGCCCCTGGCTGGGGTTAAGCTGCCAGGTCAGCTTGGAAAAATTTTATTTTCATTAACTATCTTAAGGCATTTTCATTAACATTTTAAATTATCATCTAGGTTGGGCTTATTTACTATGCCTAAGATAATGGGCCAGTTTGCTTCATATTAGATATGGGCTTAGCCCAACTGTCCATTATGGTACCTGGGCCCAACTGGATTTTGGCCCAAAACCCAATAGTGAACTGATCAGCCGAGAACCCTTTGACAAAGAACTCGTGACCGAGAACACTTGCTTGACCAAGAACTCTCGTGTTTGGCCAAGATCGTTGACCAAAAACCATCAGCTTTGACCGAGATTCTCAGTTTGACTGAGAATTCCTAGCTTTGACCGAGATCCATACTTAACCGAGAACCCGTGTTTTCGGCCGAGAACCCTGACCGAGAACACATAGACTGAGAACTCAGGTCTGATGTTCCAGATCATATTTTTCTACCCTTTTCGATCCTACTCAGCCATGGTTGTTCACTGATGATCTATGACAGGATTTTAACACCCTTTTTCTACCCTTTTAACCGTTTAATAACCGCTATCAACCTCTCATCAAAATCTAACCCGTTTCTCCATAAAGCTTGGACCTTTAGTGTTTTAAAAACGTTCTTGGGTTACGTCTAGTGTTTATTTATACGAGCCGTATATAACCATAAGTTCGTTAAGTCCATTTTAACATCAAGTTCGCAACTTTATGATTGGTCTAGACCCGATCTACTCTAGGTTTGAGTTTCATGATTAATTGTTAATAAAAACGTAAACTTTAAGATCAAGAACATACCTTTTGATGTTTCTAGACTACGGCTAGCTTGATACGTGATCTTGGTCTTGCTATCTAGCTTGTAAGATCGAAGATCCAACGTTACTATGATCGGGTTATGGTTGTATGATGGCCTGCGGCTAAGGGAGGTGTATTTGGCTTAAGAGTGTGTTTTTGGGAGAATAAGATGGATAAGATGGATGGAAATGGAAAGATTTAGGGTTTAAGGGGTATTTATACTCCCTTAAGCCCATGGACCTAAGGCACATCTTTCCTTTTTAGTCCATGATTAATCCATCTAATTAGCCTACTTATTTTTCCCTTTTTATTATTATTTTATTTACTAACCCAAGTAAACTTGTCTATTATAAGAAATAATATATAAAATATTATTGGTGAAATTTTGGGATGTTACAAATTTACGCATCATAATCCGATGTGTTTATAATTTCTGTCACACATACTTCTATACAATCAAAACGTTTAATATGCTACCTACACAACTTATAGATTGACCTACACAAAAGATTTGTATACATCATAAAAAAAGACCAATGTAGTATTAATTTTATGTTTATATTTTAAGTTTTTGGAATCACAACACCAATACATACACATTTACTTACACTCAACTACACATTCTACATTTTTTACCATACATATCCTACACTTACAGTACACAAAATTACATACACATCCGACACTATCATACATTGTCATACAATAATAGACCCCATCCTACACTACAAATACTGTACAAAAAATCACATACACATCCTACACTACATATACAATACACAAATTACATAAGCATCCTACACTACCATACATTGTCACAAAATAACAGTTAACATTCTACACTACAAAGTATACACATTTTAAAGCAAACATACACGCATACTATACAAAACATAAACATCTACTTTCATATATTATATGTTGTTCCAAATAAATTAATAATAATTTTATATAGATGCACTTTTGGTAACTAAGAAAATGAGAGCATGACCAAAGGAGTTCTAGTTAATAAGGTAACATACAATACGTTTATATATTACATACTTAACATCTTTTACTTTCTTTCCTACAGACATAAGTATATACCTTCATTCTTACTTTCATACTTTCGTACTTTCATTCTTTCATACTTCCATGCATTCATTCTTTCATACTTTTATATTTATCTTACTTTACATACTTATACGTTTTAAAGAGCATTATGCCCTACTTCCTCGAGTATTATTAGGGCTCGGTCGTCTTTCTTCCTCGGATATTATTACGGTCCGGTCCCTTCTTCCTCGAGTATTATTAGGGCTCGATCCCTTTCTACCTCGGATATTATTAAGCTCCGTTCCCTGCTTCCCAGAGTATTATTAGGGCTTGGTCCATTTCTTCCGTACAACCTTACCATAACTTTCACTACCTTTAATTATACATTTTCATACATACTCTCAATATTTCATATAACATAAATATATCATTCATGCATCATACATATAAAATAATCCCATTTTCTAATGATCACCTTTTCTAGTGATGTGTGCAATATCCGAAGATCGTTCACGTATTGATAAGTATTCATTCACAACTTCAATAACTTTCACATAAATCATGCAAGGCATACACTTACCACTTAAGGTAAGTGTATTAACTAATGACATCGAATATGCACACAACCCCGAAAACATAACAATGAAAGAGGGCTAGAAACTCACCTGCAAACGATTCCTCTCTAAATTTACGGCAATGTAGTTCTTGAGTTGTGCACGGCTAACTGTGTATCAATTATCAAGCATTACTAAACTACTCCTAATTATATTATATTTCTAAGTCATTTCCCGTTTTAAAGGTCACCTTTCCATATTAATTAATTACTTTTCATTAGTTCATATAACATATAAGTACATATCGTACGTATACGCTATTTATCTTTCATTTATTTTGGAAAATCATATTAGCATATAAGTCCTGTATGGCGTGTAAGTATCCCTAGCATATAATTCGTCTAGCGCATAAGTCATACATATACGTTATACATATACGTCACACTTATACATATACGGCATGCACATACTTATGCGGCATATACATATGCGTCCATACATATACATATACGGCACATAGATATGCGTCCATACATACATACATACATATATATATATACGTCACATTCATATGTGTCTGTACATATACATATATGGCACATACATATGTGTTGTAGATACATATACGCTAGGTATACTTATACAACGTAAACTTATACGCCGTAGCGTTTTGTTCAGCTCTCGGTTTCGCGTTTTTTTAAAGTTTATCTTCGATTCCTGCACCGTTAACCACCATGGTTGGCCGAAGTTTGATCGTTTATGACTTAGGTAGCTTCGAGGTGTCTAGATCTGAGCTAAGGTGGCCCTTAAGCTCGTTTTTGGTTGATTAAACACCCGGCTAATGCTAGATTTAGATTCAAATGGCTCATTCGACATCACGGGTCTGCGGTATCAGGTTCTAGAATGTTGTGTCAGTGGAGATAAACGATTTCTACCAAGTTTCATGCAAAACCGACTTCGTTTACCCGTCCTTTTCATGAACTGAACACTACTCATTTTACCCGGAACGAACCAACTAACCCTTTTACTATCAAGTTCATTACTTTATCAATAATCATGGCCCGTTATATCATCCTACCAATTTTCATGCAAATCCGTACACGAAAAGTAAACTTTTTTAACAAAAACGTACCTTTGAGGTTTATGATCGAAATCACTCTAATAGACCAATGTTGTATCAAACAAAATCGGAATTGGGTGATTCAAGCGATCACAGAACTGTCTCACCCAAATCTACAAACCCATCAGCTCGCCTTCACCAGAAAATCCCGCTAAAGTTGTCGGAAAAGCTAAATCGTGGCCGGAAAATTCTAGTTTTAGTTGTTACAGTTTTCTGATAAAAACCGGATTTTTTGACTTTTGATCAAAGATCTGATCAGTGAAAAACCTTATTTATATGCCATGAACACTCAGTTAAAATTTGAGACCGATCCGACTGTTAGATCTCTAGAAATCGTCGTGTCTTTGTGGGATATTTTCTCAAAAACTGGAATTGGAGAAGTGTGTGTTTTCTTGAGGTGTGGAGGCAAGGATGGTTATGAATGAGATGTTGTCTATATTTATAGGAAGAGGGTCGGGTTTCATGTTTAACTTTTCATCTAATGACACTTATTCCCCTCCTACTTTAGATAATTACATTTATCTTCTATAATTTAATTAAATCCAATTCCTTTAAAATATTAAACGAAATTTGGGATGTTACAAATCTACCCTCCTTATAGGAGGTTTCGTCCTCGAAACCTTCTTAGTCCTTGTAAAAGAAATACTTCCTATATTCACATCCTTTCTTTAGCTTCCTAACTTACCGGTTAATCCTTTGTCTTACAATCATCGAGTGATGTTAATTGGTTTTAGCCGTCCACAGTAGCTTGTCCATGAAGTCCTCGATGATACGCTTCTTTATCTAGGCTTAGCAAGTCCTATCATTTCCTTAAGCATGCTCTTATTTCTTGTCTTTTATATATAAACATTTCACTTTCTATCATAACACTTAGCACTGAGTGATCCTTCTGTCCAATTACATCCTTTAGCAAATATACTGATTTGCGATATGTTTAAAACATGTTAATTTCATAAAGGAAACTTTTACAGTTTCTCCTTAAGGATTACTTCTTGAAATCCCTTCGTCTATTCCTTATGATAGAACACTTTTTTTAATTTTTAAGCACGTCCATTGCATAACTTATCGGAGAAATCCTTAAGTCAACATTTAAACCTTGTTTCATTCTTGTTAGAGCATTTTGTCTATCGCTAGGTCATGGATTAGTTAAAAGAGTTGTTAATGTTAGATATTGTTAGTGGCGTATAAGTGTGGTCAAACGTATAAGACTTATACGGGCATATAAGTCTTATACGCTACACCCAACTTATACGACCTATAGAATATTAGTAAAAATAGGAGCTTTAATGTCATAACTTGTAATCTTGGGTAAGGGAGATATTGCAAATCACTTTTACTTTCTTGTTATATGAATATTAGTGAATCTTTGTGTGAGTTGCTATGTGTTTATCCCTTTGCTTATTGTTTATGCCATTAAGCATCGTATAGTAAACATAACATGATTTCGATCTGTCTCATGCACTTTCAAATGGTATCAGAGCATAAGGCTCGTGTTTACTACTGGATTGAACACATCGATTCGTTTGGGTTTAAAGATTTCAAGATTACAAAGTCAAAGTTTTATACCAATCACAATTTTGCAATTACTCACTTGTTTACGGATCAAATTCAAACTGTTTCGGTGATTTGGTTTGTTGACACATGTTATTCATTTCTGTTGGAGTGATTTCAGATAATTCAAGTCGTTAATCAATATCAAGAAATTTAAGTTTGAACAGAAGGTTATGCGGATAAACTGGGTGTTATCTTCCGTATAAGTTGACTAAATTTCATCCATCCGTATAACGTGTATTCAACGTATAAGTGAACATGTTGCCGCATAAGTTTGTTATTCAAGTTTAAAAATTCACTCCTAACAGTTTCCGCATAAGTGTATCATTCAAAGTCCACGGTCAATTTTTACGGCTGTTTGGGATTGACTTTTACATTTACAATAAGCCGCGTTTTGATTGATTTTGGCTAGTGTTTTCTTTGTCCTATAAATTGATCAAGATTGACGGCTGATTGGGTTAACTTTTACCCATACTTATTACCGAATATTGATTGAGTTACACACTGTTTCATATCACCACATATTAATTGATCTTGCATGCTGAACTTTTGTTGATTTATGCACATATGCATGGGTTATACGAGATGTTGGTTATGTCATGCTGATTGATAAAAGACTTATACGGAATACTGCTTTTGAGCTAGTTGCAGCATATCCATATTAACGTATGACGTTCTGATTGGTTAAAGTTACAAGCTGTTTTGGGTCACCGCATATGTATAAGTGGTTTCAGTTTTCTAAGTCTCTTAACGTATAAGATTCTTTGGCCGTACAAGTTTCTCTTCACCATATAAACTGGTCATCTGTATGATGTTGTCGCCTGCATGAGTTGGAGTGGGATACGTAGAAGCTTGATTCACCATATAACTAGTTTTGTCCGTATAAGCATTTATACCGTATAAGTTGTTGTAGCTAATACACCACATACTGATACGTTTCTACTACATATACGCTGATCAAACTATTTCTTTTCGATTGACGTGCAATTTTGAAGAAAATGATTGTTCAAGTTCGTTTAATGATGAAGAGGTTTTGAGAAGAAACGAAAGACAAGCTTTGAAGAAAAAATTCGATAATTGTGATATATTGATTGAAAAATATTTGATTCTTTAATTAATAGATATTGCAAGCTTGTTAAAGAAATGAAGCATGTCGTGATGTGTTGTAAAACACACTTACTTTCCGTATCGTTTTGACATGTTTTACGTACTTTAACTGTTTAATTAATGAGAGTTATGGGTGGTTTTTGCTTAATTTTACAAAGATTGAATGTTTACTTGTAGGTTATGAAAGTTGATGGAAAAAAAGTTAAATTTGAAGACTTTAGGGGCTTATTTGGTCAAGTTTTAATACTACAAGTCAAGGCCCGACCCAAGCCCACAAGTTCAAGCCTTACATGCACTATTATATTAATTAAAAAAATAAATTAAAAAACCCTAAGCACCTAAATATTGCCGATCAGAATTATCAAAGAAAAAAAAATTGTTTGGTTTTTGTTCTTGAGTTTGGTCGGCTAGATTTGAAATTATTAAGGAGACCAAAAGTGAATTAATTGATTTGTGTGGTGGGTATTAAATCCCACGGCTATAGTAACAAAGAAAAAATAAAAATGTCAAAACTCCCTCATCTGGTCCAATCGGAAATTGGCAGCAGCAAGGGAAGGAGAAAAAAAGTTTTGTGGAGGCTTATTGACGGCTAGGAAAGGAAGAAGGAGGCTCAGGATAACTTTGTACAGCTGCTAGGGACAATATTCATCAAGAAACTCAACTCTAATACTAAGTAATTCATCCATAAACATTGTGTTTTTGTTCAAGAACCCTAACTAGTTGAATTGATCTTTTATGTTGGATTGTTTTGCAAGTAACTTAAAGATTGACTTTTGTTTGATTGTTTTTTATTCTTGAATGACTTTACTTATGTTTTTGTTGAGTTTTATGATGTTTAACTTAAGTGTTTTCTGCTGTCCAAAAGGTTATGTGTAGCTAAACTTGTTAGTTCTACCTAGGATAGATGATTATTGTTAGGTTTTAGTAAGTAATATGGATTTTTGATTATCATGGCTTGAATTATTAATGAATAGGTTGTTTTAAAATTGAATTAGGTTGTGTTTAGTGGCTGCGAATTTGTTAATTACACTCTTTTACCTCTTGCTTTGATGAATTGAATAAGTTTTGATTGATTGTTGCTTGTTAGAACTCTTTACTTAGTGTTTAGGGTTTGTTTGCGGGAAGTATAACCGTAGCGTTTAAGTGAGTGTATTAATTGAATATAATTAGCGGGTAGGCTCCTTCTTAGAGACCGAGAGGTGATAGGAAGTAAACTCGTCTCATAGCTTTTACTTGTTAGGATTAAGATCGCGCGAGAGCGGGTTCAGTTCTTGTCGGGTTTGGGTTTGTGAGCGATTAGTTGACCTAGTTTAAGTTTAAATAAGTTGTTCCTCTATCCTTGGTTGCGTAGTATCCGTCTCCATTAGGGTAGTGTGTCGGTGAGACCGAGAGGAGAGTCAGCATTAAAACACTTTAACAATTCGTCTCCCGGTTTGTTCTTAAAATCAACTAAGTGTAGGTTAGGGTTTGTTAGTCAAACCGAGAGGTAATCTAGCTTCCTGAGTGAACCTTAGTTGTGTCATCCTTAGGAACCGGTGTCGTGAGATTCTACAATCCATTAGCTTATTATACCTTCAATAGGATTCTAACCTAGGTAGACGTTTTCCCATTGATAAATCTTATTTTCACAGTTTCGTCTACTTTTTCTTAATTTAAGTCTATTAAGTTAATTAAAGTTAGTTAGGTTAAGTAGTTAATAGTTAAAAATCATTTAAAATATATTATTCTTAGGTTAGTCTTGTTTAGGGTTAAGTATTAAGTGTGTTTTCTCGTGTCCTTGTGTTCGATACTCGGACTTCCTTAGGTCTATACTATTAGTGATTGGTACACTTGCCGATTGTCTGTGGATTCGTTAGGATTTTCGTTTACAAATTTAAAGCTTAGTTGTGAGAGCATTATTAAACACACATCAAGTTTTTGGTGCCGTTTCCGGGGACACGGTTAGAGGCGTATTGAGAACGACTCGAGTTAGGACTTACCTTGTTTACTACTTGTTCTTCTTATTTGTTTTATTTTTTAGTTTAAAATAGTTTAGCTAATTTTAGTTTATTTTGTTCATTTTAATAGTTGTATGCGACGTACTCGATCTCTAGGACCATCAGAAACCGAAGGATTTTCCGAACCAGAAAGAGAGCTTCGTGAGTGACGTCGTACATAACCGTCTTCCAGTTCATCTACGTCCGTCGGTAATACATTCTCTTCTCCTACTTTTTCTGAAACCATCATTAGGGATAGGAATATGGGCGACGCGAATCCACCACCGAGGAGGACAGTTGCAGACCGGGCCCGTCCGGTCGACGCTGGCGCGAGATCCAGCATTGCTCCACCAGCCATCGGAGGGGTTCTTACGACTTGGCAGATTCCATCTAATACTCTGAACACGATTGCTCATTCTGCTCAATTTCACGGGTTGCTCCATGAGAACCCACATGCTCATCTCACTCGCATTACACGAATTTGCGACACGTTTCATCTTGCCGTCGTATCCGAAAACTCCATCAAACTCCACATTTTTCCATTCTCACTCGTTGATCATGCGAGTCTGTGGCGTGAGTCCCTCCCATAGGGATCCATTGCTACTTGGGCTGCCATGCAGACCCAATTTCTCGAAAAATACGATCCTCCGGCTAAGGCCGCTAATTTGCGCAACCAAATTCATTCTTTCCAGATGGAGGACACCGAGAGCTTCTACGAGGCGTGGGAGAGGTTTAAAAATCTACTTGCTTTATGTCCGAACCACGGCCTACAAGACTGGGAAGTTGTTGAGAAGTTCTACAACGGAGTAACATACGCGACTCAGAGTATGCTCGACACGGGTGCATGAGGTAACTTATTGACGATGAAGGATACGGATGAGTGCATTGATCTGTTTAACGGGTTAGCCATGAGTGGATACCAGCGACCACCATCTAATAGTACCAAAACCGTCGACTCCTTGTCACGGGGCTTGCATTCGGTCGACACGAGCACCGCACTTGCAGCACAGGTTGAAGCGTTGGCAAAGATCGTGAAAGACTTGCAGATGAAAAGTAAGTTATGCGAGATCTGTAGAGGGGGGAATGATACCGTTCAGTGCCCCTTAGGTTTCCAGGAGGAGGCAGTCGACTTCGTTAATAATCCAAACCGAAATCAAAACTCTTTCAATTCTTATAACTCGGGGTGGAGGGGTAACCAAAATTCCAAGTGGAGGAACGGAAATCAGTCCGGCTTCCAGCAACGTCAGAGCCTATTCCAAGATTTCGGTGAGGGAACGAGTAGTGGGGAGAAGATGCCCCCGGGAGATGATGGCATAGCAGACACAGATGCTGTCGCAGCATATGACTCGAGAGGACTCCCGTCACAAAGAGACTCAAGAGAAATTTCGGGAGCACGAGTCATTCATGAGAAATCAAGGAGCGTAAATTCAAAATCTTAAGCGGAATATGGGAGAGATAGAAAGTCGTCTAAATGAGAGGTCTCCAAGTACACTTCCAAGTAATACTGAAAAAAATCCGAAGGCGTTCGCGAAGGCTGTGACAACAAGGAGCGGTGCAGGGGCACGTAGCGAGGTCGTGATTCAGGAGGCGACGAGAGGAGTCGTTAAGGAACCTGCGGTAGATGTAGAGGAGCAGGTAGACGAGGAGATTCAGTTGGAGTCTCCACCGGCCAAGGTGCATCAGAGGCACATCCCAGGAAGTACAGCACAGGCCGAGAACCAGCCATTACCCAGCACACCACCGAGAGTCTACAAACCTAGACTTCCATATCCTGGGAGAGTCCGTAGGGATAGAGAGGAGGAGCATAACTCCAAATTTCTTGATCTTCTGAAGCAGCTTCATCATAACATTCCATTCCTTGAGGCACTTACGCAAATGCCCGAATACGCAAAGTTTCTGAAGGATATTCTTTCGAACAAAGAGAAGTTAGCCGAAGTCTCTTCCATTCCTTTGAGTGTTGGTTGCTCTGTAGTCTTGCAAAGAAATTTACCAGAAAAGATGTCCGATCCTGGGAGTTTCACGATTCCCTGCATAATATAGTTGTTCATGCGCTGGCGGATCTTGGTGCCATTATTAATCTCATGACGTATTCCGTGTATTGCAAGTTGGGTCTAGGTGAGCCGAGGCCTACCCGTATGAGTATCCAGCTTGCTGATCGTTCTGTGAAATACCCCCGAGGGGTGGTCGAGAACATGCTTGTTTGTGTCGAGAAGTTCATCTTCCGGTGGACTTTGTCATCCTGGACATAAACGATGACGATAGTGTCCCACTTATCTTGGGCCGACCATTCCTTGCCACTATACATGCATTGATCGACGTCTGCGAGGATAAGTTGATCTTAAGAGTTGGGGATGAGAACGTCACCTTTGACGTTCGACAGTTACTGAAGCACCCCAATTATGCTAATGACTCCTTATACTTCATTGATACCATCATGGAGCATGTCGGGGAGTTTCTTAGCGAAATCTGTGGTGGATCTGCCTCCGACACCCAGATTCTCGATAGGGAGATTCCGGAGATTGAAATGGTTGCCGTAACCAAACAGTCCTTAGATGACGACACCGAGTCGCATATCCCTGAATCTAGCGTGTCTGCTGAGATCGTACGAGACGATCCTGTGGACCGACCTTCAGTCGAGAGTCCTCCTTCTTCCTTAGAGCTAAAGGATTTTCCCACCCACCTTGAGTATGCATTTTTATATGAAGAGAGGAAGCCGCCAGTTATCATTGTATCTGCTTTGACGGAGGTAGAGAAGGAGAAGTTGTTGAGGGTGCTACGAGAGCACAAAGAGGCTATTGCATGGAAGATTATCGACATCAAGGTTATCAACCCTTCGTTTTGCACTCATAAAATCCTCATGGAGGAAAATTTCAAAACTGCCGTTCAGCCGCAACGGAGGCTTAATCCAAAAATGCAAGAGGTCGTTAAGAAGAAGATCATTAAACTCCTTGATGCGGGGATCATTTTCCCCATTTCTGATAGTGCTTGGGTGAGTACAGTCCAGGTGGTTCCTAAAAAGGGTGGCATGACTGTCGTCACCAACGAGAGGAACGAACTTATTCCCACTAGGACTGTGACGGGATGGCGAGTCTGCATAGACTACCGCAGACTAAATGATGCCACCAGGAAGGACCACTGTCCTTTACCTTTCATTGATCAGATGTTAGAGCATTTAGCATGTCAGCAGTACTACTGCTTCCTAGATGGTTTCTCCGGGTACTTCCAGGTTCCGATAGCTCCCGACGACCAGGAGAAAATCACTTTTACCTGCCCTTACGAAACGTTTGCTTACAAACGTATGTCATTCGGACTGTGCATCGCTCCGGCCACATTCCAGAGGTGTATGGTGGCCATTTTCCATGATATGATCGAGGACTCCATGGAGGTGTTCATGGATGATTTTTCCGTATTTGGGAGTTCCTTCGATCGTTGCTTGTCAAATCTCGAGAGGATGATGTCCTGCTGTGTTGACACCAACCTAGTCCTTAACTGGGAGAAGTGTCATTTCATGGTTCGCGAGGGCATTGTTCTGGGTCATCGGATCTCAAGTGCGGGGATAGAGGTTGAAAGAGCAAAGGTCGAGACCATTTCTAATCTTCCCCCGCCCACTTCTGTGAGATTCATTCATAGCTTTCTAGGTCATGCCGGGTTCTACCGCCAGTTCATCAAAGATTTTTCAAAAATCACGAGACCCATGACCAAACTTTTGGAGAAGGATGTTCCATTTGTTTTTTCTGAGCAGTGTATCGAGGCATTTGATCTTCTAAGATTTTTCAAAAATCACGAGACCCATGACCAAACTTTTGGAGAAGGATGTTCCATTTGTTTTTTCTTAGCAGTGTATCGAGGCATTTGATATTCTAAAATACAAACTCCTTAATGCCCCGTTCATGGTTGCTCCCGACTGGTCGTTACTGTTAGGGCCCAAATTTTATAGTCGGATCTGTGGTCAGCTCAGGATCCTGGATCAGCTCAGGATCCTAAATATGCTCAGGAACCCGAATATGTTCAGATAAGTTTAGTATCCTGAGTATTAATGCTAATAAATAGATATTTCTCTCTTGGTGTTGATTTATAATTGCAGATATTAATTGTTGATTTACTCCATGCGAAATACACGGTTGGTGGTTACATAAAACGTGTGGAATGAGTTATAACCGCTAGGATTAAGGGCCAAGTAATGGTTAATGGTCAAATATTGACTATTATGCTGAAATCTCGCACTTATAGTTAATATTAGCACGTGGGAGAACTCTATTATTGTCAGGAATCATTTCTATGTATAAGGATCCCGGATTTACTGACAGGATTTTAGTATTCTGTATTCCTGATAATTACTAACAGTTGTATTATCCCCGAATATTTTAGGATATTTTGCAGATGGGACTACGTTTGACGAGTGACTCCCTAAAGAATCAGTTAAAGACGTGAGGTGTAACGGTTAAAGAGACCAAGTCCAACATATAACTTCGCATTTAAAGCCATTAAACCACGTGATCAAAGCATGAAATGTTTTATTGAAGACAAGGGCGGAATTCCCGGGATTTCTGTTGTAACTTTTTCTTATCTAAACGAGCTGATAGAGTCATTTAGAACACACACTTACACGACTTAGCTACTAGCAATCACTGTAAACACTTAAGCACTCGATATCTTATCAGCTCCACCACTTCTAATCACCCTTTTACTATTAATAAAAGTGACGGTGATAGTTTTCACCGTCCGGGGGTTTTTTGTGCCGAAGATTATCATAATCAAGGGCTTTTTCCCTCGTAATCAAATCATTGTGTTCACTTTGTTCTTGATCAAGCACTATACCTCACATACAAATTTGATCACAAAATTACTTTGTTAATTTTTTACCGAAACAATTTGGCTCCCACCGTGGGGCAAAAGGTGCTTTGATCATTATCAACTCTCAAACTAAACCCTACTTTCAATATCCACAACATGTTTTCCCAACCAAAGAATGTTTCTTCTTCTGCCGTAGCTTCAGACTCCTTCATGAGGCCTTCTATGCCTCCTCCTCCTGCTGGTGTTATTACGAAGAAACCGGACAAAACTCAGAAGAACGCTGCTACTCCCGTGTTCTCAGGAGCAAGACCATCTCCCGGGGATCCCATTATGGTGTCCAACAATGACCTTCTATCTATGTATAGACGGTTACAGGAACAGATGGATCGCCAGAATAAGACTAACCAAATGCTCGTGTGGGAACTGGAAGATTTCAAGAAAGCCAAGAAGCCGGCGGAAGAATTCACACCACTAGTCCCGAGATCTCTGGATTTCACTCCTCCAGGATCTTCAGGATTGGTGCATCCAAAGCCAACCATGGCGTACAACTCTGGATCTGCATCTTTCTAGCATTTGGGGTCTGCGGGATTGCACTTATCTGGATCCCATGGATACCCGTATTCATCCTCTGCTGGGCATCTACAACATGCAGGATCCTCAGGATTGTCACAGCCGGGAGGACCCTCCGGATTGTTCCAACAGTCTGGATCCTCAGGATTGTTCCAACAGTTTGGATCCTTAGGATTGTTCCAACATTCTGGACCCTCAGGATTGTTTCAACAGTCAGGATCCTCAGGATTGTTCCATCAGGCTGGTCCTTATCAGCAGGCGGCATCTTCGGGATTAGCTCAAGCTCAGCAGCCCTCAGGATCCTCTGATGTGCACCAGGGAGACTTTATCCCGATGCAGGCTAACGCTCCAACTGCTCCGTTTACCAACCCTGGAAATACTATGTTTGGGAATACGAGCTACAACGCCCAGACTGTTCCTCAGAATGTTAATCAGGGTAACTCTTTTAATACGATTCCATTTAATGCTAATCAAGGATTTTTGCAGGATGCAGGCATAAGTTCGAGTTTAGCCCGAGAATTGCAGAAGCTTAAAGACATGATATCGAATGTCCCCGACATAATCCGTCCCATAGCTGAAGTTCCCACTTATAGTCACAGGATATCCAAGTTTGTGCCATCAATTAGCGACGTACATATCCCAAATTCAAACCCCAAATATGAAACTATATGATGGCTCAACGGATCCTGAGGAACACGTCGCACAATATAGAGAACGTATGGAGATCAACCCAATCCCTATGGAAATCAAGGAAGCATGTCTTTGCAAAGGGTTTGGGTCTACCTTGACCGGAGCGGCCATGAAATGGCTACTTAGTATTCCTCCTAACACTATCACTTCTTTATCTCATTTAGTTAACATGTTTAATAACCAATTTTCTTGTAGTAGAACTTTTGAGGAAATGACAGGTGATCTTTATAGGGTTACCCAGAATCCTGGGGAATCCTTGAGAGATTTTATTACCAGGTTTAGTAAGGAGTCGCTGGAAATTCCGAATCTAAACCCAGCTTCAACAGTGGAAGCTCTCAAGTTGGGGTTAGAAAAGGGCTCCTCTTTCTATGATGATCTCGTTATGACTCTATGCAGGTCATTAGACGAAGCAAGAAGCAGAGCTCTGAGGTTTATCAGGCTAGAAGACGACAAGAAAAACTTTAAGGTCGATATCCCAAAGTATGATCAGACGAACAGGAAAGCCGAATCCCCAGGAAAATCATATCGATCAAAGCCTTACTATAAGCATGATAACCCCAGGATTAATGCAGTGGATGATGAAGACAATGAAGAATATCCTAAGATCTTTGAATATTGTTTTTCTGTTGATATTGGTGGATTAATGTGTGCCATGAAGGATTTAGGTGAGAAAGCCAGGTTGCCAAGGAAAATGGAGAGACAAGGAGCCTGGAAAGATAAATCAAAATGGTGTGCCCTTCACGAAGACTTTGGGCACCTGACTGATGATTGCATAGCACTCAGAAGAGAGATCAGCTATCTTCTCAGCAGGGGACACTTGAAAGAGTTACTTGGCAAGAAGAAAGGAAGAGAGCAGGAGCCTGAGAAAGTTCCTGAAAACCCGACTCCTCCACCAAGGGATGCAAAAACAATCATGTTCATATCCGGAGGATCTGACATCTGTGGAACCTCTTATTCTGCTGCAAAAAGAAATGTTGACCAAAGAAAGTTAGAAATGGCGGAAGCTCTGTCAACATTATTCAATTAGACGTGCTGAAAAAGATGAATATTCCTGAGGATGAGATCGTCCCCAGTTCCTCAGTATTAGTTGGATTTAGTGGAGAAACTAAGAACACTATTGGGGAGATTAAGCTCCCAATATATGTCGAAGGGGTAAATAAAATGCAAAAAATTTGTGTTATTGACTGTTTATCTTGTTGCAATATTATATTAGGCAGGCCCTGGATACACGAGATGAAAGCAGTCCCATCTACTTATCACCAATGTGTAAAACTACCGAGTCCGTGGGGAGTTATCAAAATCATTAGTGACCAACAAGACGCCAAGAATTGCTACACCTCTTCCATGAAATGTACTGCCAAACCCCAGCAGGCGTAGCAATTACAGAAGCCAGCACGAGGCGTAATGAAGGCCAGGGAAAAAGAAATTAAAGAAATACCTCTTTATCCCGAGGATCCTGAAGTCAAAGTGCTGATAGGAACTAGCATTCCCGAGGATATTGAGTCAAAATTGCTCGATTTCCTCAAGTCAAGGCGATCAACATTTGCATGGAAACATGAAGATATGAAAGGTATTTCCAAAGATATTATAACACATAAACTTGGAATTGATAATTCTTTCAGGCCAATCCATCAAAAGAGAAGAAAGTTTGCACCTAAAAGAAACATCATCATTCAAGAGGAAGTAGAAAGACACTTGAAGGCAAAAATGATTAGGGAAGTTCAATATCCCCGATGGTTAGCAAATGTGGTGGTTGTACAGAAAAAGAATGGCAAATGAAGAGTTTGCGTAGATTTCACAGACTTGAATAAGGCTTGTCCTAAAGATCCATTCCCTCTACCACACATCGATTCAATGGTGGATGCTACAGCTGGTCACGAGATGCTGACATTTATGGACGCGTCCTCAGGATTTCAGCAAATCCATATGGAGCCCTCAGATCAAGAAGATACGGCCTTCATGACTCCCACAGGTATTTATTGTTATATTGCTATGCCCTTTGGACTTAGAAATGCAGGTGCAACCTATCAGAGGTTAGTTAACATGATGTTCAAAGAGCAACAGGGGGACACAATGGAGGACTATATTGATGATATGGTGGTGAAGTCCAAGAAAGCTGAAGATCACCTTCAAGATCTCAAGACAGCATTTGATATCCTCGACAAATACAACATGAAGCTGAATCCTTCGAAATGCCATTTCGGAGTGAAGGCTGGAAAATTCTTGGGATACATGGTCACCAAAAGGGGAACAGAGGCGAGTCAGGAACAGATACAAGGTATCCTGAATCTAAAATCCCCAGAATCAGTTAAGGATGTTCAAAGGCTGACCGGCAGGATAGTGGCACTCAACAGATTCATATCCAAATCCTCAGAAAAGTGCAAAGAATTTTATGATATCCTGAAGAAAAACAAGAGGTTCGAGTGGACCAGTAAGCATGAGGAAGCATTATCATCCTTAAAAGCGTATCTTTCTTCTGCTCCTTTACTGGTAAAACCCGAGGAAGGTGAATCTCTTTCTCTATATCTTGCTGTATCAAATAATGCTATAAGTGCTGTTTTGGCTAAGGATCTCGAAGGTCAACAACATCCCATTTATTATGTAAGTAAAAGTCTTTTGGATGCTGAAACCAGGTATTCTTATCTTGAGAAATTAATTTTAGCCCTTATTATGACATCTACTAAACTTAGACATTATTTTGTAGTCGGATCTGTGGTCAGCTCAGGATCCTGGATCAGCTCAGGATCCTAAATATGCTCGGGATCCCGAATATGTTCAGATAAGTTTAGTATCCTGAGTATTAATGCTAATAAATAGATATTTCTCTCTTGGTGTTGATTTATAATTGCAGATATTAATTGTTGATTTACTCCATGCGAAATACACGGTTGGTGGTTACATAAAACGTGTGGAATGAGTTATAACCGCTAGGATTAAGGGCCAAGTAATGGTTAATGGTCAAATATTGACTATTATGCTGAAATCTCGCACTTATAATTAATATTAGCACGTGGGAGAACTCTATTATTGTCAGGAATCATTTCTATGTATAAGGATCCCGGATTTACTGACAGGATTTCAGTATTCTGTATTCCTGATAATTACTAACTGTTGTATTATCCCCGAATATTTTAGGATATTTTGCAGATGGGACTACGTTTGACGAGTGACTCCCTAAAGAATCAGTTAAAGACGTGAGGTGTAACGGTTAAAGAGACCAAGTCCAACATATAACTTCGCATTTAAAGCCATTAAACCACATGATCAAAGCATGAAACGTTTTATTGAAGCCAAGGGCGGAATTCCCGGGAATTCTGTTGTAACTTTTTCTTATCTAAACGAGCTGATAGAGTCATTTAGAACACACACTTACACGACTTATCTACTAGCAATCACTGTAAACACTTAAGCACTCGATATCTTATTAGCTCCACCACTTCTAATCACCCTTTTACTATTAATAAAAGTGACGGTGATAGTTTTCACCGTCCGGGGGTTTTTTGTGCCGAAGATTATCATAATCAAGGGCTTTTTCCCTCGTAATCAAATCATTGTGTTCACTTTGTTCTTGATCAAGCACTCTACCTCACATACAAATTTGATCACAAAATTACTTTGTTAATTTTTTACCGAAACAATTTGGCTCCCACCGTGGGGCAAACGGTGCTTTGATCATTATCAACTCTCAAACTAAACCCTACTTTCAATATCCACAACATGTTTTCCCAACCAAAGAATGTTTCTTCTTCTGCCGTAGCTTCAGACTCCTTCATGAGGCCTTCTATGCCTCCTCCTCCTGCTGGTGTTATTTCGAAGAAACCGGACAAAACTCAGAAGAATGTTGCTACTCCCGTGTTCTCAGGAGCAAGACCATCTCCCGGGGATCCCATTATGGTGTCCAACAATGACCTTCTATCTATGTATAGACGGTTACAGGAACAGATGGATCGCCAAAATAAGAATAACCAAATGCTCGTGAGGGAACTGGAAGATTTCAAGAAAGCCAAGAAGCCGGCGGAAGAATTCACACCACTAGTCCCGAGATCTCTGGATTTCACTCCTCCAGGATCTTCAGGATTGGTGCATCCAGAGCCAACCATGGCGTACAACTCTGGATCTGCATCTTTCCAGCATTTGGGGTCTGCGGGATTGCACTTATCTGGATCCCATGGATACCCGTATTCATCCTCTGCTGGGCATCTACAACATGAAGGATCCTCAGGATTGTCACAGCCGGGAGGACCCTCCGGATTGTTCCAACAGTCTGGATCCTCAGGATTGTTCCAACAGTTTGGATCCTCAGGATTGTTCCAACATTCTGGACCCTCAGGATTGTTTCAACAGTCAGGATCCTCAGGATTGTTCCATCAGGCTGGTCCTTATCAGCAGGCGGCATCTTCGGGATTAGCTCAAGCTCAGCAGCCCTCAGGATCCTCTGATGTGCACCAGAGAGACTTTATCCCGATGCAGGCTAACGCTCCAACTGCTCCGTTTACCAACCTTGGAAATACTATGTTTGGGAATACGAGCTACAACGCCCAGACTGTTCCTCAGAATGTTAATCAGGGTAACTCTTTTAATACGATTCCATTTAATGCTAATCAAGGATTTTTGCAGGATGCAGGCATAAGTTCGAGTTTAGCCCGAGAATTAGAGCTAAAGGATTTTCCCACCCACCTTGAGTATGCATTTTTATATGAAGAGAGGAAGCCGCCAGTTATCATTGCATCTGCTTTGACGGAGGTAGAGAAGGAGAAGTTGTTGAGGGTGCTACGAGAGCACAAAGAGGCTATTGCATGGAAGATTATCGACATTAAGGTTATCAACCCTTCGTTTTGCACTCATAAAATCCTCATGGAGGAAAATTTCAAAACTGCCGTTCAGCCGCAACGGAGGCTTAATCCAAAAATGCAAGAGGTCGTTAAGAAGGAGATCATTAAACTCCTTGATGCGGGGATCATTTTCCCCATTTCTGATAGTGCTTGGGTGAGTACAGTCCAGGTGGTTCCTAAAAAGGGTGGCATGATTGTCGTCACCAACGAGAGGAACGAACTTATTCCCACTAGGACTGTGACGGGATGGCGAGTCTGCATAGACTACCGCAGACTAAATGATGCCACCAGGAAGGACCACTGTCCTTTACCTTTCATTGATCAGATGTTAGAGCGTTTAGCATGTCAGCAGTACTACTGCTTCCTAGATGGTTTCTCCGGGTACTTCCAGGTTCCGATAGCTCCCGACGACCAGGAGAAAACCACTTTTACCTGCCCTTACGAAACGTTTGCTTACAAACGTATGTCGTTCGGACTGTGCATCGCTCCGGCCACATTCCAGAGGTGTATGGTGGCCATTTTCCATGATATGATAGAGGCCTCCATGGAGGTGTTCATGGATGATTTTTCCGTATTTGGGAGTTCCTTCGATCGTTGCTTGTCAAATCTCGAGAGGATGATGTCCCGCTGTGTTGACACCAACCTAGTCCTTAACTGGGAGAAGTGCCATTTCATGGTTCGCGAGGGCATTGTTCTGGGTCATCGGATCTCAAGTGCGGGGATAGAGGTTGAAAGAGCAAAGGTCGAGACCATTTCTAATCTTCCCCCGCCCACTTCTGTGAGATTCATTCGTAGCTTTCTAGGTCATGCCGGGTTCTACCGCCAGTTCATCAAAGATTTTTCAAAAATCACGAGACCCATGACCAAACTTTTGGAGAAGGATGTTCCATTTGTTTTTTCTGAGCAGTGTATCGAGGCATTTGATCTTCTAAAATACAAACTCGTTAATGCCCCGATCATGGTTGCTCCCAACTGGTCGTTACTGTTAGGGCCCAAATTTTATAGTCAGATCTGTGGTCAGCTCAGGATCCTGGATCAGCTCAGGATCCTAAATATGCTCAGGAACCCGAATATGTTCAGATAAGTTTAGTATCCTGAGTATTAATGCTAATAAATAGATATTTCTCTCTTGGTGTTGATTTATAATTGCAGATATTAATTGTTGATTTACTCCATGCGAAATACACGGTTGGTGGTTACATAAAACGTGTGGAATGAGTTATAACCGCTAGGATTAAGGGCCAAGTAATGGTTAATGGTCAAATATTGACTATTATGCTGAAATCTCGCACTTATAGTTAATATTAGCACGTGGGAGAACTCTATTATTGTCAGGAATCATTTCTATGTATAAGGATCCCGGATTTACTGACAGGATTTTAGTATTCTGTATTCCTGATAATTACTAACTGTTGTATTATCCCCGAATATTTTAGGATATTTTGCAGATGGGACTACGTTTGACGAGTGACTCCCTAAAGAATCAGTTAAAGACGTGAGGTGTAACGGTTAAATAGACCAAGTCCAACATATAACTTCGCATTTAAAGCCATTAAACCACGTGATCAAAGCATGAAACGTTTTATTGAAGACAAGGGCGGAATTCCCGGGATTTCTGTTGTAACTTTTTCTTATCTAAACGAGCTGATAGAGTCATTTAGAACACACACTTACACGACTTAGCTACTAGCAATCACTGTAAACACTTAAGCACTCGATATCTTATCAGCTCCACCACTTCTAATCACCCTTTTACTATTAATAAAAGTGACGGTGATAGTTTTCACCGTCCGGGGGTTTTTTGTGCCGAAGATTATCATAATCAAGGGCTTTTTCCCTCGTAATCAAATCATTGTGTTCACTTTGTTCTTGATCAAGCACTCTACCTCACATACGAATTTGATCACAAAATTACTTTGTTAATTTTTAACCGAAACAGTTATCATTCGAGTTGATGTGTGAGGCGAGCGACTTCGCAATCAGAGTGGTTCTTGGACAGCGGAATGATAAACATTTCCATCCGATCTACTATGCTAGCCGGACCTTAAATGGCGCAGAGGAGAGCTATACCACCACCGAAAAAGATCTTTTAGCTGTGGTGTTCGCTTTCGACAAATTTAGGTCCTATCTGGTTCTGTCCAAAATGATTGTTTACACGGATCATGCTGCTATTCGATATCTTTTCAGCAAGCAGAATGCTAAGCCTCGTCTTATCCAATGGATCCTGTTGCTTCAAGAGTTTGACATAGAGATCCGTGATAAAAGGGGGTCGAGAATGTGGCGGCCGATCATCTCTCACATCCATAGGTAGTTGATTTAGGAGATTCAAGGATCAGGATAGACGATAGTTTTCCGACGGAGAGTCTGATGTTTGTTACTGCACAAGAGGAAGGTTTTCCATGGTTCGCTGATTTCGCGAACTATTTTGCTGACGGATACCTCCCGAAGATGCCTTACCAGCAAAAGAAGAAATTCTTTGCTGACATCAAATTTTACCTTTGAGATGACCCGTATCTTTTCTGCGTCGGTGCTGATCAGCTTATTAGGAGGTGTGTAGATGTCAAGGAAGGATGGCAAATTCTGAGCCATTGTCACGTGGGACCGATAGGAGGTCACCACGGTGTGAGTTCTACGGAAAAGAAAGTCTTTGATTCTAGTTTTTACTGGTCGTCTATCTTTAAGGATGCTCATCTGTTTGTTAAGAGTTGTGATCGTTGCCAGCGTGTCGGCAACATTTCTTTGCGAAACGAAATTCCCCAGAATGCTATTCAAGTTTGTGAGGTTTTTGATGTGTGGGGCATTGATTTCATGGGACCGTTTCCATCTTCGCGTGGGAACAAGTACATACTCATGGCCATCGATTACGTGTCTAAGTGGGTTGAGGCCAAATCTCTACCCACCAATGATGCCCGAGTCGTAGTGCGTTTTCTCAAAAGTCTATTTGCTCATTTTGATATCCCGAAAGCCTTGATCAGTGATCGAGGTACTCACTTCTGCAACTCGTAGATGGATAAGGCGTTACAGCGTTATGGGGTCACCCATCGGCTTGCGACCGCCTACCACCCACAGACTAGTGCGCAAGTAGAAATGAGTAATCGAGGAATCAAACGTATTCTCAAGAAAACAGTTGGTTCAAATCGTCGGGATTGGTCCGACAAATTAGATGACACTTTGTGGGCCTTCCGTACAGCCTACAAGACTCCGACTGGTTCCACACCATTTCGGATGATTTATGGGAAGGCCTGTCATCTTCATGTTGAGTTGGAACACCACGCTTCATGGGCCCTTCAAAGGGTTAATCTTGATTTATCTGCTGCAGAGGGTAATCGTTTCCATCAGTTACATGAGTTAGAGGAGCTCCGGGATCACGCATATGCACAATCATTTAGGTATAAGGAGCACACAAAGGAACTGCATAATAGAAAATTGAAGGGTAATAAGCAGTTCAAGTGTAGGGATAAGGTCTTACTGTATAACTCCCGGTTGAGGTTATTCCCCGGAAAGTTGAAATCCCGATGGTCGGGACCGTTCACGGTCACTGAGGTATTCCCGTATGGCACCATTGAGATACAAGATCAAAGCGGGAAGTTTAAGGTGAACGGTCATAGATTGAAGCACTACATAGGAGAGCCGATAACTGATCAGCCAGTCGAGGTATTCTACCTTGACTCATTCACCGAGACATAGACGTGATAGATGCATCAGTCGGGAGACAGCCCGAGTTATAGAGTTTGTGTTATGATTTTCTTTATTATTTGTTTTTTTTTATTTTTTTTTATTTTATTTTTGTTAGTTAAAAAAATAAAAAAATACAAAAAATTAAATATTTATTAAAAATAAAAAATTTCAAAAACACAAAAATATGTTTATTTCTTATGTTTCTGTTTTCTGTTTTGACGCCGCTACATGCGAGCGAGTTTGAGTTATTACAGGTATTATTATGCGCATGGTAGCTCTGATGGCGTTCTGGAACTGGTTCACCCGAGGTTTCGGCCGCGAATGAAATGCAATACGGTCGTTTGATTGATACACAACTGATGAAGAATCTGCATCTAAACCAGGGGAGTAACCCATTCTCTATTTTCTTTTCCGCTATTTAAGTTTTAATTTTATGCTTTAAGTTTTATTTTTATTTTATTTTATTTCTTAACCTAGTTCTCATCGATGACGATTTCGTTCTAAGTGTGGGATGTGAATTTATTTTACTTAGTTGTAAAAAAAATTTAAATAAAAATAAAAAAAAAGTTAAGAAATAAAAAATAAAAAAAATTATATAAAAAGTTTTTTAAAAAATTGTCCCTTGAAAATTGTTTTTTGTTCTACGTTAAGCAGGAGATGATATTATTACCAATGTGCTAACGAACTCTCGGAAATTGTGAAAAATATAATATAATAATAAAAGGGATGGTTTGCATATCTGATTTGGGATGTGTCGGTAGGCGCAACTAGCTTTGATAGTCCTCTTTAGCATGTTTTTATATATATAATAATTTAAAAACGGTGAAACCGAATTTCGATGCTTAGGGAGGATTACCATAAACTGAAAACTTTGAGATGGTAAGAATTAAATGCACTCAAATCAGCACACACCACATGTCTATCTTTTACGAGCTTAGAAATAGTTATATATTTTAGGGTGATATAAAAGATTGAAAAAAAAATATGTTTTGAAAGTTTGTTATGTATTGTACTATCCAAAGTTGTTCAAGACATGCAAAATGCTTATGAAGAAAGTTATGTATTGTAAAATGTCAAATGAGCATTGTTTAAAGTTAGAAAAAGAGGCCAATGATGCACATATTAGATGGGACTTAGAGTTTACGTGTTACCTTGGGGATAGTGACCCTGAGGATACACTATTGGGGCTTGAAGGTTCTTAGTCAATAAATATCAAATTAGGAATTTATAGGACAAAGTCCAATAATATTTAGAAATAGCTCATACGACCTCCACATGACCATTCATCCATCCAAATTTCACCGAGTGCATCTAATTAGTACCATCAACGAGTCCTTGGCTTATGGTGATTTGTCGAACCAGTTTGCTTCGACTCTAGTTTTCTAGCTCTCTTTGTCTGAGATGGGGTAGGTGTAGCCTTAATCTTTGAACTTAAAATGTGTAATGCAAAAGGGGGGCTTGATTGGCTGGTGACTGGGTTTAAGTGGACAACAATATCGGAAATCGCGGTCAATATGTCAGGTTGTTTCTTGTGCTTTGAAAATGATTATAATCTGATAGTTTGTTGTTTTTCACTTGGTTATGATCCTGTGTAAATTACTTTTTCAGGAACGAAAAATACTTAAGTGCGGGGATGTTTGATGTGTTGTAAAACACACTTACTTTCCGTATCGTTTTGTCATGTTTTACGTACTTAATTGTTTAATTAATGAGAGTTATGAGTGGTTTTTGATTAATTTTACAAAGACTGAATGTTTACTTGTAGGTTATGAAAGTTGATGGAAAAAGAGTTAAATTTGAAGACTTTAGGGGCTTATTTTGTCAAGTTTTAATACTACAAGTTAAGGCCCGACCCAAGCTCACAAGTTCAAGCCTTGCATGCACTATTATATTAATTAAAATAAAATAAAATAAAAAACCCTAAGCACCTAAATATTGCCGATCGGAATTATCAAAGAAAAAAGAAATTAGTTTGGTTTTTGTTCTTGAGTTTGGTCGGCTAGATTTGAAGTTATTAAGGAGACCAAAAGTGAATTAATTGATTTGTGTGGTGGGTATTAAATCCCACGGCTATAGTAACAAAGAAAAATTAAAAATCACAAAACTCCCTCATCTGGTCCGATCGGAAATTGGCAGCAGCAAGGGAAAGAGAAAAAAAGTTTTGTGGAGGCTTATTGGCGGCTAGGAAAGGAAGAAGGAGGCTTGGGATAACTTGGTACAGCTGCTAGGGACAATATTCATCAAGAAACTCAGCTCTAATACTAAGTAATTCATCCATAAACTTTGTGTTTTTGTTCAAGAACCCTAACTAGTTGAATTGATCTTTTATGTTGGATTGTTTTGCAAGTAACTTAAAGATTGACTTGTGTTTGATTGTTTTTTATTCTTGAATGAGTTTACTTATGTTTATGTTGAGTTTTATGATGTTTAACTTAAGTATTTGCTGCTGTCCAAAAAGTTATGTGTAGCTAAACTTGTTAGTTCTACCTAGGATAGATGATTATTTTTGGGTTTTAGTAAGTAACACGGATTGTTGATTATAATGGCTTGAATTGTTAATGAAAATTTTGTTTTAACATTGAATTAGGTTGTGTTTATTGGATGTGAAGTTTTTTAATTACACTCTTTTACCTCTTGCTTTGATTAATTGAATTAGTTTTGATTTATTGTTGCTTGCTAGAACTCTTTACTTGGTGTTTAGGGTTTGTTTGCGGGAAGTACAACCATAGGGTTTAAGTGAGTGTATTAATTGAATATAATCAACGGGTAAGCACCTTCTTAGAGACCGAGAGGTGATAGGAAGTAAACTCGTCTCATAGATTTTACTTGTTAGGATTAGGATCGCGCGAGAGCGGGTTCAGTTCTTGTCGGGTTTGGGTTTGTGAGCGATTAGTTGACCTAGTTTAAGTTTAAATAAATTGTTCCTCTATCCTTAGATGCGTAGTATTCGTCTTCATTAGGGTAGTGTGTCGGTGAGACCGAGAGGAGAGTCGGCATTAGAACACTTTAACAATTCGTCACCCCGTTTGTTCTTAATATTAACTAAGTGTAGGTTAGGGTTTGTTAGTGAGACCGAGAGGTAATCTAGCTTCCTGAGTGAACCTTAGTTGTGTCATCCTTAGGAACCGGTGTCGTGAGATTCTACAATCCATTAGCTTATTATATATTAATAGGATTCTTACCTAGGTAGACGTTTTCCCATATCTTATTTTCACAGTTTCGTCTAGTTTTCTTAATTTAAGTCTTTTAAGTTAATTAAAGTAAGTTAGGTTAAGTAGTTAATAATTAAAAATCATTTAAAATATATTATTCATAGGTGAGTCTTGTTTAGGATTAAGTATTAAGTACGTTTTCTCGTGTCCTTGTGTTCGATACTCAGACTTCCTTAGGTCTATACTATTAGTGATCGGTACACTTGCCGATTGTGTGTGGATTCGTTAGGATTTTCGTTTACAAATTTAAAGCTTAGTTGTGAGAGCATCATTAAACACACATCATGTCGAAATTGAGAAATGAGAGTTAGACTACATTGGCGGGTTGGCCGATACACTCGTTGAGATGTCACTAGAAGTTTGGGGTACATTCGTTATAATAATTCAATTAGACCCCAACACATACAAGCTCTCTCAATTAATCGAGAATATAAAATATCGTGAATTATCTGTAAATAGTGTAAAAATTGAAGAACCATCATTACCAGAAATTGAAAACACTCCAAAATCGATAATGATGGTGATTCGGAATATGATGTAGATTTGGTTATGGAATCATTATTGGATTTCAAGGTTGAAGATAAAGCCGAAGAAGCTAAATGAAAAAAGTACAAAAGGTTAAATACTCACACTGGCTCGTTACTAGAGAGCTTGAACGAGTTAAGGAAGCTTATGATCAACTTAAAAAAAGGTGAAATGACACTTTTAGAGAAGATTGATTAAAATGAGAAAACAATAAACAGTTACATTGATGAAAATGATGCACTTAAACAGGAAATACAAATTGTTAAGCGTGAGCATGTTAATAAGGTTGTATTCGTTCATTGTACGAAATCTGAGAGCAAGAAAGAAATCCAGTATCGAAATCAATCCAATAAGAATTTCTTTATTCAAAAAGATAAACGTAAACAAACTATGAAATCTTCTTGGTACAAGAATAGTTCTAAGTTTGTTTACAATCCAAAATTAGATGTGGACAACCAAGATGTTCTAAAAACAGAAAAACAAAAAATTCAAAATTCAAAATCAAAAAATACTAACTCAAACGTCAAATCAATTATTCCAAAGGGTCCTCCGAAACAAACGTTCAGAAGAAAAGACGATACCATTAATATGTTTCGAGGAAGCCAAATGTTGAGGTTGTTAATTTGAAAGATTGCAATGAAAAGAAGTTTGAAAAGTTAAAATTTTATGTGAAAAGATCCACTTCAAATTTATATCATTGGATCGGTAAGAAAAGGGACTCATCCAATCAAGTTTATGTTGAAAAAGATATATCAGTCAAATCCGAATGTTCATAAAATTCAACAGTTATACATGCCGATTCTGCAAGCTTAAGGAGGAGTTTGTTAGACTATCAAGACTATAATGGGAGATAACTTGAAGATCGAGTTTGTTAGTCTACGAAATATCCGAGGGGAGTCTGTTGGAGCATAAACGTCTACTACTTAGACACCAAGACCAAGAAATATCCAAGGGGGAGACTGTTAGAGCATTTTGTCTATCGCTAGGTCTTGGATTAGTTAAAAGAGCTGTTAATGTTAGATATTGTTAGTGGCGTATAAGTTTGGTCAAATGTATAAGACTTATACGCCCATTGTTAGTGGCGTATAAGTTTGGTCAAACGTATAAGACTTATACGGGCGTATAAGTCTTATACGCTACACCCAACTTATACGGCTTATAGAATATTAGTATAAACAGGAGCTTTCATGTCATATCTTGTAATCTTATGCAAGAGAGTTCTTACAAATCACTTGTACTTTCTTGTTATATGAATATTAGTGAATCTTTTTGTGAGTTGCTATGCGTTTATCCCTGTTCTTATTGTTTCCGCCATTAAGCATCGTATAGTAAACATAACTCCCCCTTGGATATTTCTTGGTCTTGTTGTCTAGCTTGATCATGAAGTCCATGATGATACATCTTCCTTTAACTTGACTAATCAAGTCTCAGTTTGTCCTATGAATCCATTGTTGTCTGCTGCTACATATCAGGCTGCCTGATATATCATAATTATTTATTAACCGACTTCCTTTCAGGGCATGTTTTGACATTCATATGGACATTTATAATACCATTTTGTCTTTATCGTTCTAGATGACTTCCCTCTTATGATCACATGATTATCTGTCACAACACTAATAATTCGTGTTATACTAAATTCAAATAAGCGTAAGTTTAAACCATATCTACACTTTCCTTGCATGTCTTTTCATCTTTTTTCCTTGGTTTTAGCATCCTCTTGCGGTGTGACTTTCGGCTCCACATTCGTAACACGTTTGTTTGTTCTTATCCGCATAGGAAAAATATCATATCCTCTTACAGTTATCACATACCATGAACTCATCTTCACTTAACTTCTACTTAAGGGTTTTAATTTTCGGTATCTGCCTTTATTGTAATCGAATTCCTTCCTTTCGAAACCTCTATGTAAACCGAGTATCTAGACTTATGAGCATCATCTAGGATTTGGTCTTGAAGATCTCCGTGACGTGGAATCCTCAGGCGACCAAATATTATTTTTTCATCGTATGTATTCTCTTTCAAATCTCGGTGTAACCCAAAAATTAATTCCTTTTTCATCTTGCTCTCATCCTTTATAACTTCTACTACGCCTCGCAGACCTCTCTCATGAAATCCGAAGTGCTAACTTCTTCACCTTCATCTTGCTCTCATCTTGCTCTCATACTTTATACAACTTAATTTTTGCGATAACTTCTTCACCTTCATGGCTGATTGCATCAGCAGCCATATTAGCCTCACTGGGATAATACTTGATTTCACACTCATAATCCTTTATCAACCATATCCATCTCCTCTTCCTCATATTCAGTCTTTTCAGTTTGAAGGAATACTTCAAAGTTTTATGATTTGTATGGATGGTACACTTGGAAAATATAGAATATGATTCATGTTTCTTTAGCGTCTCCAACACTTCTCTCAAGTGTTTGGCTCTGTTGGTCCCATTCCTTGAATAAAACAAAACAATCTTCAATAAAGGCAATGACAGATTTGTCCTACATCAGACGACATAGCCCATTCTTCATAACCATAAATGCTGCTAGAGCATTCGTCAATCCAAACGACATCACGAGAAGCTCGTAGTATCCGTATTGATTATGAAATGTTGTCTTAGGGATGTCTGCCTCTTTCACTTTCAACTGATGATCACCGTATCTGAGATATATTCGGGAGAACCAACTAACACCTTGCAACTAATCAAACCAACCTTGAATCTGTGGCAATGAATATATATTCTTTTCCATAAGCTTAACCAGCGTGCGGTAATCTCAACATATTCTCATACTTCCGTCTTTCTTCTTCACGAACAACACCGGTACACCTTGCGGGGAAACAGTTGACATTAAAACACTTTTGTCGAGGAGTTCTTGCAGTTGGGACATTTACTCATTAATATCGAACGGCACCAGGCAGTAATGTGCTTCCGCGACGGGTTGTGCTCTTGGTATTACTTCTATCTAGAATTCTACTCCTAGTTCCAGTGGTAACACTGGAAGGTCCTCTGGGAACACTTCTGGATAGTCACACACTACAAGAACAACTTTCACTTCCTTCGTCTCGGTGGTAGCTTGACAACATACGCCAGGTAGGAACTGCACCCTCGCCTTAACAAACATTCGGCGTTTATCATCGAAATGACGTTAAGCCCTGACCTTTCCTTGATACCATAAACTGTCACTGTACCACCATCCAAATACTTCAACCTTATCAACTTACTCTTACATGCTATATGACCCTCAAACTCAAACAACAAATCCGTTCCCAAATGACATTGAATTCTCTTAAGGTCAAACAATAAAAGTAACAAGGTACTCACGTCCCTTTAGTTCCACTTTACAGTTCTTAATCATTCTCATACTTTAACGAAAGTATCACTAGTGGTCTCTTCCATAAAGTCTCAGGTCCACAAGTACATTCTTCTTAGCATCTTTCTTTCATATTCGCTACACTATGTAGCCTCATCCACTCATGCCTTATCAATTAGGATACCTTGACAATCACTCGTACTTCTTAATCATCTCTACCTTCTCAACATTCGCTACGTCACTCACAATCCAAGCAAGTTCCCTTATGGAGTTAACTATTGCAGGAATTCTACATGTCTTGACTCATTCTAGTTGGCTTATCTCTGTTTCTTTCATGTTGCTTCACTTGGATTTCCCAATTTGGTTGCCTTTGATGCTTCAGCGAAAATTGTTGGCATTGTAGTGCGAAACAATTTAGCAAATTCATTAATATTTGACTACAAGCTCCAAGTGTGATCCTTCTTCATTACTTCCTGAAGTCGAAGTCCTATGCTTTCGTATATCACTTTGTCACCTTCTTCAAAAAGGGTGTCTGGTTGGAATGTGTCTAACCACAGCGTCTCGTACGACCTCCTTTGTACCAGTCATCTATCTTATCTCTAAGGAAACACAAAAGTTATCACTCTAGGAATCATTTAGCACATGATTAGTAAGGTAAGTTGTTAATGACAGTGGTCAAGTGTAATTAACTCTTTACATTAATCCTCAGGTTCTACATACTTCCCTTTATGATTTCACTTGTGCTAGTTCTTACTTCTCACACAATCATGTAAACATACATATAACCTACATTCTTATCCCTAGCAATTAAGCTAGCATACACACATTCTTTTATTAGAAATTAAGCTAACATTCATACATTCTTTCACTTTCATATAACATGCATATACATATTTTTATAAATCTTTACATGAACTTAATTAAGTACCTTATCTTTCTCGAGCTTTCTTGAGAGACGCATGGCTTTCTTGAACTGACATCTTCTTTCTTTTCTTCATTAATAACATTCTTTGTTCGAGTCTAAGAATGTAGAATGCTTAATTCTCTTGAACTAATGCTCTGATACCAACTTGTAAGGCCTCGGTCCCGGTGCCCTACTTTGATGTAGGATTTACTCATAAACACAGTTCTAAATATCATAGTTGATTAAAACTTTTCGCGGAATATAAAAATATCAAACATGTTTTACAAAATCATAACATTCTTGTTTAAAACATTCAATTTGTCTTAAGATAAAACATCATAACCCTCCTTCATTGGATTCCAATCAGCTCAGTCCATGCCATTTGTCCCCCTCAAGCCAGCTCCTTCATCCTATTTGCCTACGTGCATACTAAAAGTCAGCTACGCTGAGTGAGTTCTAGTTAATCAGGAAACATACAATATGTTCATATATTACATACTTAGCCTGCTTTACTTTCTTTCATACATACATAAGTATATACCTTCATTCTTACTTTCATACTTACGTACTTTCATTCTTCCATACTTTCATACATTCATTCTTTCATACTTTTATATTTAATCTTACTTTACATACTTATACGTTTTAAAGAGAATTACGCCATACTTCCTCGAGTTTTATTAGGGCTAGGTCCCCTTTCTTCCTCGGATATTATTATGGTCCGGTGCCTTCTTCCTCGAGTATTATTAGGGCTCGCTCCCTTTCTTCCGTACAAACTTACCATACCTTTCACTACATTTAATTATAAACTTTCATACATACTCTCAATCTTTTATAGAACATACATATATCATTCATGCATCATATATATATAAAACAATCCCATCTTCTAACGATCACCTTTTCTGGCGATACATGCAATATCCGAATATCATTCAGGTCCGACAAGCATTCATTCATAACTTCAATAACTTTCACATAATTCATGGAAGGCATACACTTACCACTTAAGGTAAGTGTATTAACTAATCACATTGACTATGCACATAGCCCCGAAACATAACAATGAAAGGGGGCTAGAAACTCACCTATAAACGATTCATCTCTGAATTTACGGTAATGCCCTTCTTGAGCTGTGCACGACTAACTATGTATTAATTAACAAGCATTACTTAACTACTCCTAATTATATTATATTTCTAAGTCATTTTCCGTTTTAAACATTATCTTTCCTTATTAATTAATTAATTATCTATAGTTCATATATCATATATGTCCATATCGTACGTATACGCTGTTTATCTTTCGTTTATTTTGGAAAATCATATTAGCGTATAAGTCCTGTCTGGCGTGTAAGTCTCCCCAGAGTATAAGTCGTCTAGCGCATTAGTCATACATATACATCACACTTATACATATACGGCATGCACATACTTATGCGGCACATACATATATGTATATACATATACCTACGTATGCATCCTTATATATACATATACGGAACATACATATGCGTCCATACATATACACATACGGCACATGCATATGCATCCATACATATACATATACGGCACATACATATGCGTATATACATATACATATACAGCACATACATATGTGTCCATACATATACGGCACACACATATGCGTTGTAGATACATATATGCTCGGTATACTTATACGGCGTAAAATTATACGATGTAACGTTCTGTTCATGTCGGTCTCGTATAGCTCACTAAATAGCTCAATCACTCACAATCTTAACCCACACAAAAATGTTGACAAGAAGGTTACAACTTACTATTTTTCTGAAAAACTAAAGAATATTAAAGGCGGAATCAATAATACTCTAAATATTTCCCAACGGGTAGGAAAGTAACAACACGCACAAAGTAACTCAAAAGATTTCCATTTATATTGTGAAAAATACAATGAAAATCAATTAGGGTTCAAGGTAGAATGTTAGGATTTATGGCAGCTTTTTCGTACAAGATAAAGACAGCCGTCAAAATCACAATATTCGCTCAGTGTCCGTTGTTGTCATAGGCGTGCCCTAAAGTTTACTTTTGTAAGCATGCCTGACACCTGACATTCCTTATAGAAACCCTAATTATTGATAATAAACATATTCAAACGTATTACAAAATATTCTAAGTGTAAACAGGTCTTCGAGCAAGCTTTGCAGCTTTTGTCTTTAGTGAGCAAACCTGGTAACCATTGAGTGTCCTAGGGAACAGTTCTCCGAGTAAGCTTTACTTAGAATATTTTCCTTAGAAAATATTCATGAAGAAGGCTTCAAACTTCCTAATAATACCAACCTTTGCTTGGTATATATCCTACGAGCAAACTTGTTATTCAGAGATCCCTTCAACCTTTTGTTGCTTTAACTTATTAGAACAAACCCAAGTGTGCTGGTGACGCTGTAGCTTGCTCGAGGTTGAACCTTGCTCGTTTGAAGTCCTTAGGTAATTTCTTTATCAACTTCCTTCAAGCTTGCTGGGATCACTGTTTATTATAAATAAACCTTGCTCGATCCACCAAAATAATTGGTTTTAGCTTGGTTAATCAAGATTTTGCTCTGAAACAAACCTTTCTTTACTTGAAAAAATAACCCTTGCTTGATGAAGTGTAGTTTGCTCGAACTAACACTTAAGAAGGATTCTAGAAGATAACTTTGCTCGAAGAGCAAAATATCTTGCTTGACTAAGTTTAAGCTTGTTGAGAGGCCTACGTTTGCTCGGTTTCCATAGTTAGCCATTTTCCAAGGAGGTTGAGAAGATTTCAATCTTCCTTAAGTCTTTTCTCATCCCAACAATCTCCCCCTAGATTGGAACATTCTCAGCTGTACCAAAACACCTATTGGTTGCATACACTTTTCAAAATACAAATCAAATTCTCAGAAGATGAAGTTACATAACATAATGAAAAAAATTACAAATGATAATCCTGTCACTAGGAAATTACAAATCAACTTAACCTAAAAGAAGTGTCTTCAACGTCTTGAACTTGTTGCCTTTTTTCTTCTGTCAAGTTTCACTGATGCGGCTTTCTCCTTGAATAAGAAGATCTCCCTGTGGTGTGGATGTTCAGAGGGAAGATTCCATCTGATTATATCCTCCAAATCCTCCACATGAAGAAATTCTAGGTCAGTTTCATGTTGAATGATGCCCAATGCCAGTCCATCAGAATTTCTAAGTATAAAGGATTGATCTTGTTGTTCAAATACAATGTTAAAAATATTGCGATTCTTCTGGACTTCGTGGTTTGGCCTGGTCATCCGCCTCATCATACTTAAGCATTCTTTCAGGTTGGCCAGAGGGTGGAGTATTTAATATTCATTTTGTAAGAAGCTTCACTCAGCCTTATATCAGTTATCCTCCTATGCCTCTTGTTCCTTTCAAAATTCAAGAGTTCTAACTTCCTTTTCTTGCTCAACAAAGGAAATCCTTTCCGAGCTTGATCTTTTAAGTATTTGGAGAGCTCATTCCTTTGCTGGCCTGCAAAACCCTTGAGTATCATGATAGTCATATAAGCTCATGATGGCCATCTCCTCCAACTTCTCTCTCTTGAAGTTTTGAATTTAAAATCTTAAAAGATTATTTCCTTCAATTCGCCACTAGACATAACCACTTTTATAATCTTTGGATTCCCATCAAAGTACGTTTTCTTGGGTAGGTCCACCTCAAATGGTGGACTTTTTTGTCTTTGAAGTGTGACTCTTGTGGTTGGAATTGGGACACTTACAATGGAAGACCTTGGTGCATATTTCTTTTTGGGAACAGGTCTTCTCACATGCCCAGATTGTTCAAACATATTAATGATTTGTTCTTTTGGCATCATGATAAGCTTCAGATAATCTCCACCTTCCTTTACCATTATAGTAATCATCTCCATCACTTCTTCATCAGTTGGATCAACAGGGATAGATCTTTTACTTTGAATAGGCTCACCCCTTGGTTCACACTGTAATTGCAACAATCTCCTATCCTCTGCCTCCAATCTCTCCCACTCTACCTTCTCAGAGTAAAATAAATCTTTCAACTGCCCCTTTCCAAGATTATCAAATACTCCCTCATCCATTCCTTTATTCATCATTAACCCTTTAAGGTTTTGATTTTGTTCTCATCCTCCCATGGAAGCAAATATTTCTTCACAACTTCCTCAACAGGTTCTTCCTTCACAAAAACTGGGTGAGGAGTTTGAGAGGTTTTTGGTTTTTCTTTCTCTTCATTGTATTTTGCCTTCTCAGACTCATATAGGGATAGTTTTTCTTTGATGCTCAATTTTTTGGTTTTCTCCCCTTCACCCCTCGCTGCCATCAGCCTATCAAACAATTTTACTTGCTCATCCTCCATGCTTTCTTTTCTTTATCAGCTAGTGTAATCAATCTTAGTTTTCTTTTGCTTGTGTTGGTTTCAGAATGAATTTTCTTTGAGAACTTATTAAACTCTTCTTCAACCTATTTCTTACTCATTTTCTCCACATCATCTATGGCCACACCATGATCAATCAAGTACTTAAACTTGCCGCCATATTTGTTGTCGAGTTTTCAAGTTTATCTTGTTGATCAACTGCTCTCTTTTTCATCCTTTCCCATTCCTCCTTCTCAATCCTCTCCCTGATAGAATTGCTGACACTCTCCAGTTCTTCAAATTTCATATGACTTCGTTGTTTTTCTGAGAAAAACCATGAATTCTTAGGTAAAAAAGGAACCTTTGAGTGTCTCGGTTTCTCTTTTCACTCTTCTTCTGCAATTCCTTCACCTCTTCATCCAGTAACACCTGCAACTCCTCATCAGTCACTGGAGCCAGGGTCTCAAACTTGTATCCATGATTCATCAGAATTATAAATGTTGGATCTTCCTTCTTAGCTTCATCCAACATGGTTTGAATAGTTTCCCTGTGAACATCGGTCATATCCACATGTGGGGATTCAACTATATCATCATCATCAGCTTCAGACAGATTAATAAGAGCATCAATTTTAGGTTCGTCCATTTTGGGCTCATTTTCAATATCAACAGGATTAACCACTTGAAGAGGTACAACATTGATTGGACTATTCCTTTTCTTTGGCCGAGATTCCTTAGAACTTTCATCTTTCTCTTCGGCTTATATGTCACACCCCCATTTTAGGCTTGGGCGTGCGGCCAACATTTGGTAGCACATGTAAATAAATCAGAGTTTGCGGATTAAAGCAGAAAATATATTTAGCGTGGATTAAAATATTATATTTACATTATCAAAAGACGTGATTAAAAAATACCCGTTTAGTGTTTACAAATATTACTTGTTTATACAAAACCACCATTTTAAGTTTAACTTTTAAACAAAATGATCTGAGCCATTAGATCGCCTACTTTACTTCGTCCTTTCCAAGCGACTATCCTTCATTACCTGTAAAATGTTTAGAAAATACGTCAGCAACACACGCTGGTGAATAAGCTGACGCATAAAATATTTTCTTTACTTGCTTAACACTCGAGACATAACTTAGGTTCGGCCCATCGTGGCTTAGGAATAATCAAGTTTTAAAACAAAACACAATTATAAACTTAAGTTCTACATAAACCACTTAGCAAACACCGCACCGTTCGACATTACTTAGGTACCATCAGTATACACATGATCACCTTCACTCGACGTAACTTAGGTCCGGCCCATTGTAGCGGAGGCTCATGACTAGGTGTGGCGGGGTGTGCCCACTGACTTTTTACCACATATTTAAGGATCCAAACAAACGTGCACGACAGCCTAAGGGCTAGCGATTACTTTTGTTTATTATGTTCTTTAGAGATGCGCAATCTCGTGTAATTCATTTCATTTATTTGACTCGATTAAACAAGTTTATAAAGTTGGGCGCATTCACCTTTCTTTGAAAAGATCAGCTTCAATACGCTGATCGGTTCTTCCTTACTATCTCGCACCTATAATACAATTATAACTTTTTATTAGTAGTGGATCTTTAATCCGGCTTAAGACCTCTAGTCTCTTTTGTATAATCTTTACTTCGATTATATTTTCTTTTTAAACCTTTAGTTTAAATATTCTTTCTTTTCTTTTACAAGTCAAATCTCTAGTTTTACTTGTTTACTTTCTTTAAACACTACGTATCTTCTTCTTGAAGAAACGTATACTTTTCTTTTACTTATTATTTGAGATTAATAATAATAAACTTAAATAATAGCTATTACAAAGAATCATAGTATAATCACATTATTTTCTTTTATATTCTTTGTTATACTTTCCTTTATTGTTTTTCGAGGTATCGAGTATACCCTCGACTTAGGGTTTTAAGCCTTTATTATTTTATTATTATTTCATTTGGGCATTATGTCTACCTTGCTTGGCTTATAAAAATCCTAGTAACTCGGGCATCACTTCACGCCTTATCGTTTCACGATATTCCTTGATTAACACCTCCTTCGACACGCGTTTCGAGGCATACCAAATCTTCACAACACGTCAGCACGCTTATCGAGGCGGGACGTCGGGTCTTCTCGAGATTGGTAATGCTTTAATATAACGTCATCAGGTTATGGCACGAAAATCAAGGAATCCTCGGTTTAGCATGGGTTACGAGGAACGAACTAGGGCTTGCACGTACTTCGCGGTAGAGTGAGTGAGTAATATTTAGAGAGAGAAAGTAGTTGTGAAAACTTGGTGTGAAAAATGAGAGGGCTAGTGCCCATATTTATAAGCTGATCCTGGGGTCCCATCGCGATACGCGATGGTCCTTGATCAATCCGTCGCGTATCGCAACGTAGGTCTGGTTAGTCACTCATAGGGTTGTCACGTGGCAGATGTAGTGCCACGTGGCTGACATTGTGCCACATGTGGACACATGGAGGGACGCGTGTCCAGCTGTCAGACCACGTCATCGCGATACGTGATGACGTCGGTGTTTGGGCCGTCGTGTAATGCCCACCGCCCATTTTCTTGGGTTTGTAAGCAGGCTCTTCGCGATACGCGATGAGCTTGTCCTCTGATCCATCGCGATACGCGACGGAACACGAAAACAGATTTTCCGTTTTAAGTCCTTGTACTTTTGGAACTTGTTATATTTGACTCGTTATTTTCATGTTGTTACATCCTCCCCACCTTGGAATAAATCTCGTCCGCGAGATTCGCTCTTAGAAAAAGTGGTGGTACTTTTTCTTCATTGCGGATTCAAGCTCCTAAGTGTATTCAGGGCCTCTTCGTGAGTCCCACTTTACTTTAACTATTTTCAACGTTCGTCTCTTTAGTTTCTTTGTTTTAGAATCTTCGATTTGTATTGGTCTTTCTACGAATTTTAAATTTTAATTTATTTCGACGTCTTTTAAAGGCATAGACAAAGATTCATCAGCTAGACATTTTCGCAGATTAGAGACGTGGAATACATCGTGTATCTCTTTCATTTCCTCGGGTAGTCGCAAACGGTATGCAACAGTACCAATTCGTTCGAGTACTTCGAATGGTCCAACGAATCGAGGACTTAGTTTTCCTTTCTTACTGAAGCGAACAACGCCTTTCCATGGAGAAACTTTTAATAGAACCTTATCACCTAAGTTGAATTCTAACGGCTTACGACGGACATCGGCGTAACTCTTTTGGCGGTCTCGCGCCGTCTTAAGTCGTTCGCGGATTTGCAAAACCTTATCAGTGGTTTCTTGGACTATCTCGGGTCCAGCAAATTAATTATCTCCAGTGTCAGACCAGCATACCGGCGTTCTACATTTGCGGCGGTATAACGCTTCGAACTGTGCGGCTTGAATACTTGTGTGATTACTATTATTATACGAGAATTCCATTTGGGGAAGATGGTCGTCCCAACTTTCGCCTAAGTCAATCACACAAGCGCGGAGCATATCTTCAAGCGTTTGAATTGTCCTTTCGCTATGCCCATTGGTTTGAGGATGATAGGCGGTGTTAAGGTTTAACTTTATGCCTAACACTTGTTGAAAGCTTTTCCAGAAACGAGACGTGAATCGGTTGTCTCGATCAGAAATAATAGACAATGGTATTCCATGCAAAGCAACGATGTTGTTCACATAGATACGCGCTAATTTATCCATTGAGTATGACTCGTTGATGGGTATAAAGTGTGAGGATTTTGTTAACCTATCCATGATAACCTAAATGGCATTATGTTGACAAGTTGTTTTTTGAAGTTTCGTGATGAAGTCCATTTTTATTAATTCCCATTTCAAGACGGGGAGTTCGGGTTGCTGAAGCAATCCCGATGGCTTTTGATGTTCAGCCTTGACTTTCAAACAAGTTAGACGTTTTGCAACATGCAAAGCGATGTCCTTTTTCAGTCCATTCCACCAGTAGTTCTGCTTTAGGTTTTGGTATATTTTGTCACTACCGGGGTGCATCATGTATTTGGACTTGTGAGCTTCGGTCAAGATCTTTTCACGCAAATCTCCAACGATTGGCACCCAAATTCTATTTCCATGTCTAAGTATGCTATCGTCACCCTTGACTAGCGAGTCAATGGTGTCGTTACGTTTTTCATCAGAGATCTTGTTTTCACTGATAGCTTGGAGTTGGGCGGATTTGATTTGTTCAATCAGATCTACTTGGAGTTCTAATCATAGCGCTCGAACTCTTATTGGCTTTTCATGTTCCTTTCAACTCAAGGAATCAGCCACAAAGTTTGCTTTACCTTCGTGATAGACGATCTCACAGTCGTGGTCATTCAAAGTTTCCATCCAGCTTCGTTGACGTATATTAAGTTCTTTTTGTTCAAATATATGTTTTAAACTCTTGTGATCGGTATGCACGACAAACTTGAATCCATAAAGATAGTGCCTCCATATCTTTAAGGCAAAGATTATGCCGCCTAACTCTAGATCGTGAGTTGTGTAATTCTTTTCGTGTACCTTGAGTTGACGAGAGGCGTAAGAGGTTACTTTCTTACGTTGCATTACTACGCATCCTAAGCCAGAATGAGACGCGTCACTAAAGACAACAAAGTCCTCGGTACCTTCTGGCAAGGCCAGTATAGGTGCTTGGGTGAGCTTTTGTTATCGAATGCCTCTTGTTGTTTGGTTCCCCATTCATATTTGATATTCTTACGAGTTAATGAGGTTAGGGGAACAGCTATTCGAGAGAAGTTTTCAATGAATCTCTGGTAGTAGCCAGCCAAACCTAAGAAACTTCGGATCTCGGTTGGCGACTTCGGAATTTCCCACTTTGAGATAGCTTCAATCTTAGTGCGGTCCACTTGAATACCATTCACGTTTAAGATGTGCCCAAGAAATTGCACTTCGTGAAGCCAAAATTCGCATTTCGAGAACTTGGCGTACAACTTCACGGTTCTAAGTAACTCAAGTAAGATTCGGAGATGAGTTTCATGACCATTCTTTGACTTAGAATAAATAAGTATGTCATCGATGAATACGATAAAAAAATTTATCTAAGTAAGGTTTACATATTCGATTCATCATATCCATAAACATGGCTGGGGCATTAGTGAGACCAAACGGCATGACCGTGAACTCATAATGTCCATACCTTGTTCGGAACACGGTTTTTGGAATGTCTTGGGATTGAACTTTGAGTTGGTGATAGCCAGAACGCAGATCGATTTTATAGAAATAGCTTGTGCCATGAAGTTGGTCGAATAGATCGTCTATTCGGGGTAAAGGATATCGATTCTTGATGGTTACTTTGTTTAAAGCTCGATAGTCGATACACATACGCATTGATCCGTCTATCTTTTTTACAAAGAGAATCGACGCTCCCCATGGTGATGAACTAGGATTAATGAATCATTTCTCTAGTAGCTCGTAAAGTTATTTCTTCAACTCCTTCATCTCGATCGATGCTAAGCGATAGGGGCTTTGGCAATTGGAGCAGTTACTGGCATAAGATCAATCCTAAACTTGACTTCACGATCGAGGGGGTTCCAGGAAACTCGTCGGGAAAAACGTCATTGAATTTGGAGATAATAGATTCGTCCTTTATCTTATTCGGTTTGGATTCTTCGGTGACGTAGGCCATGAATGATAAGCATCCTTGATTTAAACATTTGTTAGCCCTTATCATAGAGATTATGCTAACTTGGCCAGCGTCTTTGTCCCCTTCAATTCAAATGGTTCGTTTATCAGAGGCTCGAAGTTCAATAGTTTTGATATTGCAAATGATACGAGCATGATTGTTGGATAAACAATCCAAACCAAGTACAATGTAAAAACCAGCAAGAGTCATGGGCAACAACTGAATAGGAAGAACATAACCAGCTAATAAGATTTCTCCATTTTCTAGGGCTTCGGAGATTTTAATGATTTCGCCACTAGCAGTCTCGACGCTTAGATTTTTATTTAATTTTGTTAGAGGTTAGTTTAATAGACTACAGAAGCTATAATCTATAAAACTTAAGTTGGCACCTGAATCGAACAAAACTCTATCATACGTGTCGTTAACTAAGAACGTACTGGTGATGGTTTCCGGCATATCGACAGCTTTCTTAGTATCAAGAATAAAGACTCGAGCATTCCCCTTCTTCGGCTCGTTCTTTTGACCTCTTCCACCCGCACCACCAAGAGCGGGTTTGTTCTTGGGGCACTCAAAACTCAGGTGTCCTATCTCCTTCCAGTTATAGCAAGTCATTGTTTTCTTCAAGCAGTCGGTCGTTGCGTGACTAGGTTTACGGTAAGAGTCGCAAACAGTGGTAGATGGAGCGAAGTGACAGCGACCTTTGTGGTACTTCTTGCAAATCTTGAATTGTGTGAAGTTGGAATTGAATCAAGACTTGCGTTGATCTACACTTTTACCCTTGAATCGGGAACCTCCATTCTTTTTGTGATCGTTCGATGACACCACCTTCTTGTCTTCGTCCTTGTTGCAGGATAAGACCGTTTATCAGATAACCAGCCAATTCCATTGCGGAGTCGGCGGTTTGTGGAAGGTAAGACCTTACCATGTCGCGGATTTCCCGCGAGAGTCCCCATATGTAACGAGTGACTTTGCTGGACTCAGGGGTTACCAGCTGGGGCGCAAGTTAGCAGTACTCGTGAAATTTTTTGCTATATTCACGGAGGTTTGTTTCTACAACTCTATGATTAAGAAATTTTGATTGGATTTGATAAGTTTCGTGCATGGGACAGAACTTCGCCAGCACCATTTCCTTGAACTCGTCCCACATCATGTTGTACATTGTTGCTCTTCCCTTGCTCATGATTAGAGTATTCCACCACTCCAGAGCTTCACCTTTGAACATTTGGGCTGTATACTGAATCTTCTCTTACTCAGGACACTTACTTGTAATCACTATTGACTCCATCTCTTCGATCCATCTTACAGTCGCAATGGCGCCTTTGTCGCCATAAAATTCCTTTGGTCCAAAATTCTTAAAGTCTTTGAACGAGCAACTTTCTTGGATATTTGTTTAATACCACCAACAACATTGGACTCGTGAACGCTCTCTTCGATATGAGATGATTTAGGGCGGGATTTGACAGATTTTTGAGATTGTTTAGCAGAATTGGTTTGCTTAGTTTGAGACCTAATGTGAGATTCGGCTCTCACGGCTTCTTTTATCATCTTTTGAATTTGGTTCATATATTTTTCAGGGATTTGTTCTTGTTCTTTTTCTTTGTCTTTAGGTTTTCTGCTTCCTTTCAAGAAGCTTCAGCGTTTCTTTGATTCGACATGCTGAAATTTAAGTTACATTCTTTTCTTAAACATACATTTTATTCATTTTATTTATTTTACATATATATATATATATATATATATATATTATCACAAACACAAACATATATATCGTCACTCGAGATATATGTATATATATATATATTCCTATCCTTATTTCAGAATGATTCAACGTCCCTTATTTAAAACACGCATACAACATTACGTAAATTTTCTCGATTCACTACTGATTCTCAATCCTTCATGTATTTCTTCACCAACTTAGTCATCTTGTTGCATTTACGAAGAAGTTTGTCTCCTATGTTTTACTTTTTGGCTCCATCAACAGCTACCTTCTTTCTTAGATTATTAGTCTCATGCAAGGCTCTATCAAGATGCTCTTCTTGAGATTAAGGGATCTCATTTGGACATCCATACCGAGGCAGCCGGTCATGGTATCCCATCATAACAATATCATAGTGATTCTCGGGATATGGTGACGAGGTAACATCAGACGGATAATTGAAAAAGGCTTCAGATGCTGCCTCTTGCTCCCGAATCTCGTTTGCTTGTTCTTCGATTGACAGAATATTGCCTTGATATAGTGGAAAGCATGGTGGTGATTTGTTCTTGAGTTCTTGAAGGTATTGCATGTAAGGGTCTACAGAACCATAACTTAGATTCTTGTGAAAGAACGGTTGCACACATCCTTGACCGGGTGGGCAGTCACATTCTGTTGGTTCCTCCATTGGAGTTGTTACCCCTTCAGTGATTTCCTGATCAAGTTCTTCCTCGGGGTCTTCTTCCTCTTCCGGATCTTCCTCCTCTTCGGGGTCTTCTTCTTCCATAAACTTGGCAGTCTCATTCACTCTAGGATGCAGATGAAACTCTCGTACGGTAGCATAACTCTCATCTTCGTCTTTTGAGACGGTCCTTTGTAGGAGTTGGGATGAGAATCAACTGAGTTGAAATCAGAGGTTCCAGTATGCCATCACTTTTGGTCGGAGTGACATTGCATCCAGTCGGAAGAGTCAGACTTGGGTTCCTCCTTGATTGGTCTATTGGCTAGGAATGTATAAGACGGATGCGGATTGGGTGGTTGATATGTTGGGATGTCAGACGGATGATACGTCGAGATATCGGATGGATGATACGTCGTGATGTCGGACGGTTGATACATCGGTATGCTTGATGGATGATAACTTAAATGTCTTGGTGCATCATACTCTTTCCTTGATGGATCATCAAGTATGCTAATTGGTAGTTGTTCAGTACCGGGGAAATATTTCGGTGTGGGTCGTTCGATTGGGTGATCTTAGTTGAAGAAATCTTCATATTAGTCCTCGCTCATATTGTCCTTCGGCATTGGGTCGGGACATCTAGCTTTTCTTGCGTCGCTCATAAAGCCTTCGATTATTTTCTTGAAAGACATCTAAGGGTGGTTTAGATTGAGGAGGGATAGAAAAGGTTTACCAGCCTATCTTATCCTTAATTAAATTAAACAAGTAATAATAAAAATTTTCTTATTCACTTGGATAGAAGCTTAGGTATTATCAATTAATACATAATTCGCTAAGAATGATGGCTCTGATACCAACCTTGTCACACCCCCATCTTAGGCCTGGGCATGCGACCAACAGTTGGTACCACATTTGTAAATAAATCACAGTTAGCGGATTAAAGCGGAAAAGATATTTAGCGTGGATTAAAATATTATATTTACAATATCAAAAGACGGGATTATAAAATACCCGTATAGTTTTTACAAATATTACTTGTATATAAAAAACCACCATTTTAAGTTCAACAGTTAAACAAAATGATATAAGCCATCAGATCCCTTACTTTACTTCGTCCTTTTCAAACGGCTATCCTTCATTACCTGTAAAATGTTTAGAAAATACGCTAGCAACACATGCTGATGAATAAGCTGGCGCATAAAATATTTTCTTTTACTTGATTACCCCTCAAGACATAACTTAGTTCCGGCCCATCGTGGTTTAGGAATAATCAAGTTTTAAAACAAAACACAATTATAAACTTAAGTTCTACACAAACCACTCAGCAAACACCGTAACGTTCGACATTACTTAGGTACCATCAGTATAAACATGATCACCCTCACTCAAACGTAACTTTGGTCTGGCCCATCATGGTGGAGGCTCATGACCAAGTGTGGGGCGGTGTGCCTACTGACTTCGTACTACATATGTAAGGATCCAAACAAACATACACGACATCCTAAGGGCTATCGATTACTTTTGTTTATAATGTTTTAGAGATACGCAATCTCATGTACTTCATTTCATTTATTTGACTCGATTAAACAAGTTTATAAAGTTGGGCGTATTCACTTTTCTTTGAAAAGATCAGCTTCAATACACTGATCGGTTCTTCCTTGCTATCTCGCACCTATAATACGATTATAACTTTGTATAATCGTTACGTCGATTATATTTTCTTTTTAGACCTTTAGTGTAAATATTCTTTCTTTTCTTTTGAAAGTCAAACCTCTAATTTAACCTGTTTTACTTTCTTTGAACACTATGTTTCTTTTTCTTGAAGAAACGTATACTTTTCTTTTACTTATTATTTAAGATTAATAATAATAAACTTAAATAATAGTTATTACAAAGAATCATATTATAATCACATTATTTTTTTTATATTCTTTGTTATATTTTCCTTTGTTATTTTTCGAGGTATCGAGTATACCCTAGACTTTGGGTTTTAAGCCTTTATTATTTTATTATTATTTCATTTGGGCATTATGCCTACCTTACTTGACTTATAAAAATCCCTAGAAACTCGGCAGCACTTCGACGCCTTATCGTTTCTCGAGCTTCCTTGATTAACACCTCCTTCGACACGCGTTTCGAGGCATACCAAATCTCACAACATGTGGCACGCTTACCGAGGTGGGACGTTGGGTCTTCTCGGGATTGGTAGTACTTTAATATAACGTCGTCGGGTTATGACACTAAAATCGAGGAATCCTCGGTTTCGCACGGATTACGAGGAATGGACGAAGGCTTGCACAAACTTCGAGGTAGAGAGAGTGAGTAATATTTAGAGAGAGAAAGTAGTTATGAAAACTTGGTGTGAAGAATGAGAGGGCTGTTGCCCATATTTATAGGCTGATCCCGGGGTCAAATCACGATACGCGATGGTCCCTTGATCAACCCGTCTCGTATCGCAACGTAAGTCTGGTTAGTCACTCATAGGGTTACCACGTGGAGCCACGTGGCAGACGCAGTGCCACGTGGTGACACGTGGCCGACAATTTGCCACGTGTGGACACGTGGCGGGGCACGTGTCGAGCTGTCAGACCACGTCATCGCGATACGCGATGACGTTGGTGTTTGGGCCGTCGCGTAACGCCCACAGCCCATTTTCTTGGGTTTGTAAACAAGCTCTTTGCGATACACGATGAGTTTGTCCTTTGATCAGTCGCGTATCACGACGTAACAGGAAAATAGATTTTTACGTTTTAAGTCCTTGTACTTTTGGAACTTGGTATTTTTGACTCATTATTTTCATGTTGTCACAATATATTTCTTGGCATACTTATTCAAGTAATTAGCATCCCAACTTTCTTGATTCTCCCTTATACCAACAGTGATATGTTGATCCCATTTCTTGGATAATATTTGAGCCACAGTTTGTGCATCTATGTCAGGAACCAACTGCTTATTATCATCTTCATTTTCAGGTTTATCAGCAGTGGTAGTTGGAATGGTTTGTTTGGGCTCAGGTGATTTATCTTTTGATTCATGAGTTTTTGTGGGTTGCTGGAATTGATATAAGACAATGGCTAGGGTTTTGTCAGCCTCTTCAGTTTGCTGAAGTTTTAGCAACCCCTCAATCACCTCCTGCTCTATCTCCCCATTACCTTCATCCAGGTTATTTTTGAACTCCATCTCCTCCAATATTATCCTCTGATCTTCAAGTTCCTTGTCAGACAGGAATCTTGAAATCATCTCCCCTTGTAAAAAATCACCCACAATTTCATCATGCCTCTTCACAGTCTGTTCAACAGATTTATCAACCATTAACACTTCATCACTTGATTTAATCTTGTTGGGTTTCAATGGTTGTAACTATTCTTCAATTTCAGCTATAGATTTGCCCTTCAATCTCCTTTTCTCCTCATCCACAGTCAACGGTTTGGATGGACCTATTTCCCTCACCACAATTGGTTCATCGGGAAAGTTATCAATTTAATCAAATAAATCCTTTAGTTCCTCATCCACCGATTTTTCTTCCTCAGCCTCCTTCTCCTTCTCCATCACCAATAAAGATTCAACATTGTCAAATTCATCATATAGGATATTCAGATTCTCCTCATCATTCACGCCTTCGTCTTCCTCCTCATCAACAATCTCATCAGCATTTTCATCATCAACCAACTCCTCATCAACAATTTCATTATCAACCATCTCCTCATCAACAATTTTATCATCAACCACCTTCTCATATACATTCTCCTCAGTATCATCATTTTTATCAACATTATAGTCTTGCTCAACACCATCAGACTCAAATGCATCATAGCCATCCTCCTCATACTCCTCATCATCATCATCTTCACCACTACTTCCATACTCATCAACAATTGTTTTAAGTACATCCACATCAGCATTAATGGAAGTAGGTGGAATCTCACCCTATTTTGGTATAGCTGAGGTCTTCTCAACCTCAGAGACCAGGGTTTGAATCCTTTGAAGAGCTTGCTCCAGCTGGAGTTCCACCTCAGCATTTTTCTTTTTCAACACCTCATTCTCCTTCTTTAATTAACTCTTTTGAGCTTTTAAATCAACATTTTTAATTATTAGATCAAATTTTCGGCTCAGTAAGTGGTGGGAAGAGACAGGTGAGATTTGGGTAGGATCAGGGATTTGAGTTTGTTGTGTTTCATGGGTTGGGCTTTCAGTGGTTTGTGAGTTGGTTGGGGATTGATATGGTGTATTAGGCTGATACATATTGAGGAATGTAAGGTTCAAGTATAGGATGGTCTGGGTTTTGGGTTAAGGTTTGGGTTTGGGTTGGGGATTTGGTTTGATTTAGGTTTTGGGTTTGGGAATGGGTTGGTGATTGGGTTTGGTTTAAGTTTTGGGTTTGGGAATGGGTTGGTAATTGGGTTTTGTTTAAGTTTTGGTTTTGGGAATGGGTTGGTGATTGGGTTAGGTTTATGTTGTGGGTTTGGATTAATGGTGAAGTTGGTGGGGATGGAATATAAGGTTCATTTGCTTGGTAGTGGGGTGGTGAATGGTCTTGGATTATAGGTTGGTTTTTTGGTGAGGTAGGTGGTGTTGGAATGGTTTGGGTTAATGTCACCCCCTGAGCCTGAGGTACAGCTTCCAGAATATCCTCCACAGCATTATGCACAACATCATCATCATTGCCATCATCATCACCATCACCTCCACCATCAACATCATCATCAGAACCAGATTCTTCATCGTCTTCACTCTCTTCCTCCTCAGAAATCACCCTAGGTGATTCTGGCACCACCATAATATCCATGTTGTTATCAGTCAACCATGGTAAAATTTCAAATTCAACAGTTGGATCAAAATTACTTGTTGCCGCCTACCTTGCTATACGCCTGTATACATTTGGATTTTGCAGGACAAGAGTTGTGCCCAAGGTTGGTAAATCAGGAAACTGGAGATTAAAGATAATCTATAAAAATCTTGGACAGACCAAGAATCTTTGTTCCCTTTCGTTTCTCAAATTTTCCACCAAGCCTTCAAATGTAAGTCTTGAAAAATTGAAAGGCTGGTTGTAAATGACAGGAACAGTGGCATTGGCTATTTCCCTGCTCATCAGGGTCCATGTACCCCTCCTGGGTGTAAACCCTGTATAATATGGTGGATCAAGAATCTATACAAGTTAGGGAACATCCCCTTTTTGAATTTTCCTTCGTGGACATCTCCCTGGTAACCCATCGTTTCCTGAAAAATTCTCAACAGGCAGTTTGTAGAGAAATGAATGGGAGCTTCCACATCATCATGTAGTTGTAGGCTAGACCTTATAAGATTCTCCGTGATTTCAATATCATGTCCCACCATCGTAGCCTCTATAAGTCTTCCATTAATATCGTCTACCAGCTGGGCCGAATTCCAGAATTCCAGTTAATGATTTCTGTAAATAATTGGATTTTCAGTCAAAGAAAATCGAAGATTAGACCGCTGCATCCATCTAATCATCAGCTCAACAGATCTATTGTCATCAGTGACCTGGAGAAACGTGCACATATTGTGCTTTTGCTCAAATGGATAAACCATATCTGTTCTTAGACAAGTTTATAACCTACACAGAAAACAGAGATGTTAGTGATAATGAAATTAAAGCCCAAAATTTGTACAATGAGTGTCGGAAAACTATCAATTGAAGCTTACGAGTCAGATTTTGTTTGCTGACAAGGTTAGGAATATGAACAAACATTTAAGATTCTAGGTAACGAGCAAGTCGGCAATAATGAAAAGTGGAAAGAGGGAGAAAGGTGAAATGTAAATTTTTTTCTAAGTCCCCCTAGTATAGTGTGTGCTGTACACATTTGAAAGTGGGTTTTAATTGCATTTTGTCATTTTTCACATTAATAGTGCCAAAAACCCAATTTTTAAATGTACCAACCTAAATCTTGCTCGTTAAAGTACATTTCCAAAGCTTGCTCGACCCAGAGTTTGTTCAGATATTTAAAGTAATTAAACATAAAACTACGTGGATAAGATGAAGGAAGCTTACTCGAATATACAATATTGCTCGAGAAATAAATCACGAGGTAAATAATCAAGTATAATTCATCAAATAGGCAACCTTACTCGGAATAAATAAAAAATCCAAAATAATAACTTAGAGATATTTCTAATTGTCAACCTTACTCGAATACCTTAATTTCACAAACCTTACTCGATTATACTTGTAAAAGCAAAAAAGTTAACTAATGTTCATTCAAGTGTACTTTTAAGGCAAAGTATACTCGAAAATACTTCAAGAGTGCAAAGTGTGCTTGAGAGAACTTGTTATCCTTTGATATACAAGTGTGCTCTAAGCATAAAGTGTACTCTAAAAGTGGAGTTGCTTGAGTTTTTAAAGACATAAACAAGTATGCTTGGAGAACACTTGCAATATTATACCAATAGACAAGTGTGCTCTAAACATGAAGTTTGCTCGATAAACAAAGTTTACTCGAAAACACATGTATTTTCATAAAATAACTCCAAAACTATGAAGTATGCTTGACAAACACAAATTTCAAATAAAACACCCAAGTTTACTAGAAACAGATATGTAAAGCATATTCATACAAGTATCACATAGTCATCAAGTGTGTTTGATAAAAACAACTTTCTAAACATCCAAGTTTACTCGAAAGTATAAAATCATCAAAGTGTACTCGATAATACATGAATAATTCTCTTAACTACAAATAAGTATCAAGTTTGCCCAAATGAGTTCAAATTTCAAATAAACATCTAAGTTTACTCGAATGTTTGAAAAAACATCAAAGCTTACTCGAAATAAGATATTCGGACATATTCAAGGTTAAAATGCAACTCTTTTTGACTTAAACCATATTTCAAACAGTTTTATCATTAAAGTTCAAAGTTTAAGAGAAAATGGTGCATAATGAGATCAAATTTCAGTTATATCCTTCCAACTCTTTTTCGTTTATGAAAAGATCTCAACATGGGATCATATTGATTAAGTCACCTTTCAATACTTCATTCTCAGCATTATTATGACAGATCAGGCAGGTTAATAGCAGGTCTAGACTTAGCATGAATTTCATTACTTTGGTGATATGTTTATGGTTCAATTTAGTGCATAATACAAAAATGGATAACACTTATTGTACTATGATGTCCCATATCTCTTCTCAAAGCTTATTTGGCTTTTCCCAAATCACCCCAAATTGGTCAAAATATTTTTATGACAGAATATATATATATTTTCTTTATGGATTATTCTTTTCAAAATTTTCAAACATATTGAGGTTGAACGTTGGACTTACATGCCACGCAATACGGACTTACTAGCCATCCATTCAAGGTGTTTAGAACTTATAGTGATGCCCCACCTCTGTAGTTCTAGAATTAACCCTCATGTTTGCATTTCTTTCAAAATTTGTGAACATTCAACTTTTGGTTGATAATAAAAATTTTGCTAACATTTGTTCTTTGTCATATCTATAAGATATTTCATTTTGATAAGCAAATACCAACGGGCTCATGTATAACTGGGTAATCACTTTTCTGCCTATCATACGGAGAGATTTATCTTGAAACATGCATATTCAACAATGTATCTCCACATTAAGTGTAGCATTTTCATTATGTTTATATCACCTCATTTTTTACACATCATGGAAAGCAGCCATACATTTTAATGATTGCACTAAGAGTCTTTTTAGCATATTAAATCCATATGATTGGCATAAATAATCAATCTACTATCATTTTCCAAAGGTTGGATAAATTTTCATTTGAAATCCTTTTAAGCTTCTGGAAAGATTTGAATTGAATAATATTATCATATCTCAAAACCATTAACTTGGTCTGTTTATCAGGAAATTTTTGTGAAAAATTTCTTTTAAAATATTCTTTTGAGGTTGCAATTTTAACACAATGACATACGTTGACTCAAGCAAACAGTAACATATTCAAGAACAATCACAACATGAATGACATGAATTAACACAAGCAGATTTAACATGGTGTACATTCAAGACTGATTATGCAAATCCTATTCTGTCTAAACACATCATCATATCAGATTATTCATATATTCAGATATATCAGATAAGCACACAGATTCATCACTTTAAATCATATTTCAAACACACTTATCTTGATATCACACACATTCGCTAAATTCAAACCGAAGCATCATAGACACCTAAGTCACACAAATGTTCATTCAAAGCACATAACAGTTAATAATAGACACAAATTCACACATCAAACAACACTCACTCATCAAGACCTTTCTAAAGATAGTCAGTTAGCACAAGGAGCACACATCATCAATCAGACCTCATCATAGTTGATCATTCCTAAAGCTTTCAAGAGAAATGGAAATCTAGTTTTATCTAGTGGCTTGGTGAACAAATCAGCCAAGTTGTCACTACTGTCAACTCTTTTCAATTCAATTAGACCTTTTTCATTACAGTCTCTAATGAAATGATGTCTGATTTCAATGTGTTTGGTCTTGGAGTGTTGGACAGGGTTCTTAACAATGAATAAAGCAACAGTATTATCAATAAATATAGGAGTGTTCAAGTAATTCAAACCATAGTCCAGCAGTTGATTCTGAATCCAAAGGAGTTGTGCACAGCAGGCAGAAGCAGCAATGTACTCAGCTTTAGCAGTTGAGATTGACACAGTAGTTTGCTTCTTGCATTGCCATGACACTATCATGTCTCCCAAGAATTGACATCCTCCTGATGTAGGCTTCCTACTCATGTTGCAGCCATAATAGTCACTATCAGTGTAGGAAATTAGATCAAAGGCATGGTCTTTTGGGTACCATATCCCTAAATTAGGTTTTCCTTTCAAATATCTAAAAATACTTTTGACAATAGTCATGTGAGACACTTTTGGACTTGATTGGAATCATGCACACACACAAACAACAAACATAAAGTCAGGCCTTGAAGCAGTCAGGTACATTAGTGATCCAATCTTTGCTCTGTATACATATTCATCAACAGGCTCCCCCTTTTCATCAGTAATCATCTTTTCATGGGTGTCCATAGGAGTAGAAGGATTCTTCAAATCTTGCATTTGAACTTGTTAAAAATTTCTTGCACATACTATGATTGGCAAATTGTAACACCCCGCAACCGCAGCGGAAACGTAAACGGGATGCAACAGACACCTCTGATATCAACCACATTGTTTATAAAGAAAACTGAATACATTAATATACTTCAAATTACATTATCTTGTATTTCATTACCGTCTAGGTGATACACACATCATACAATACGATACACAATTCTATTTGTTATAATGTATCCTAACATCCTGCACGCAAATCTTACACACATCAAGCACTTAGCACGTAAGCAATCACTTCATCTTAATTGTACCTGAAAAAGCATGTGAGAAAACGGGTCAACTACGAATAGTTGGTGAGTTTCACAATTCGAGTAAACCATGATAAATCATTATCAAAATATAATATTATCGATGTAATTATGCTGAGCCCACAAGTGAAACCTCTGACTATCACACACAACCCCCGTGGCATATCCCCCGCCCACGGAACTGCCCCAAACCGCTATGTCTAACATTACATAGCAATATATATATATATAACACCCAAAATAGACATGTGCAACTGGCTGGGAAACATCAGCAAATCCATGCCGGACCAGTTGGGTTTGTCAGACCAATAGTACTATCCACACTCTACCGGCTTTCAGTTAATCACTCGTGTTCCGGGGCCTTAGAATGTTAGCAACTCAGACAATTACCATCTTAGTACATTTCCGTACGATTCCCGTGCAATAAAATATATATAAATCCACGCAAATCCATGCGTTCAGTATGTATTTAAACATTTCAGTAATAACATGCTTCCGCCCCGAGAAACTATTTAAAAACAATTCAGAAAAAGTGGCTCGTGAAACTCACCTTAGCACATGCAAGCAGGTAACAACAATCATTATCAATTAACATGTCCAATCTGTAATATGATCCCTACGATCGTTATTATACACTTATTGTTTATATAATCTTTTAACCGTATCAACCGGTACATCTGGGGACACTGTTAACCCAGTACTGTACCCGAAATACTTGTCCGGACTCAGATTGTGATATCGTTTAGATTTCCATGGTCACAATTACTATTAGTCGTTTTTCTCGTTTTGCGTGCCTAGCACGGTTATCCGTTTTTATGTTTCAAAAATGAGTTTGGTCACACACGACCCGAGAGTAGTGGTTGACTGATAATTTAATTAAAGATGTGAAATTAGAGCTCGGTTTAGACGTCCCGATTGGCCGCGGGACTCGTTTCCGTCTTTGGCGTACCGGAAACTGTTAAAATAGGTTAAAATTACTCAAATCATCCGAATTATGTTCGGATGATTTATTTTTACTTGTTTAACTCAATTATACGAAAATAGTTCATTTTTAGGGTTTTTATACACCAGTCAGCTCGCTTAAGCGAACTTCACCGGTTTACGCGTTTTAACTTTAAAAGTTTGATAATTAGCACAAATAATTATCCGTTTAATCTCGGATCTTGAAATTTTGCAAAAATCACTTTTTAACAGTGGGGAATTTTATAAAAATATTTCCAGAATTAATTCTTATATTTAAAATTTATTTATCTATTTTTAAACACCATTTAAACACTAAATATGTCGTAAATACCAAACGATCTTAGAAAAATCCCAAATTTCTCCTGGATGTCCCCTGCCATCTACATAGTCCCCTGTAATTTTTTCAGAACCAAAATCTTCTTTTACATGCCATTTTCACTAAAACCGAGCTAGAAAACCCTAGAACTCGTTTAACCGAAAAGCCTACTTAGACTTCTCCAACTGACCTCAAATTTTTTGTTTGACTTATACATGATATAAAAAGCTTATCTGAAATTTTCCAGAATTTTTCATGATATTTAACTATTTTTCACCATTTTTAGCCAAAACCGAGCATTAAATTCACCAAATATTCATTCTTTATCCAAATATTACCAAAAATTCACAGAACTCTTATTTTCATGTGTAGAACATCCCTGTAAAATTTCATGAACTAACTCTAAACCATCAACAATCTGTCCCAAAACACATACACCAAACATAAACCGAATATACCTTTCGTTTTCCGCCACTACAAGCTACAAACTCGTCTTTCCGCCTTGTCTACCACTAAACACAGAGCCTACAAACAACATACCACAATACCAAGCAAGTTACACTCACGATCAAGCCTCTTACACTATAGTTTCGGTTATTGCTTTAAAAACAAAGATTTAACCGTAAAAATCCGTTTTTGGTCCGTTTAACTCCTTTCTTGGACCAAGATCCCTTGTATAACCCGTATACATCACTTGATCATGCAAGAATCGGTTTTCATCTTTGAAACCTCATTTTCTTGCAAACAAACTAAAGAAACGAAGATGAACACGTGAATAACTCGATCATTACCTTGTTTTTCTTGCTAGAACTCTCGGTTTTTAGGTCATGAACTTGAGAGAAAATGAAGTTTGTTGATTGTTTGATGAGAAAAAAGAAATAAGGGAATGGGGTAACCCCCTTTGTGCCGATCGGATTGTATGAGGGGTGGGGTGGGACCCACCTCTCCATTCTAAGCCACATGTTTGGATTTCGGATATCCGGATAATGTTTTGGATAATCTGGTTCAGTTCGTTTTTTCGTTAAATGTTTAACTTGGCTTAAAACGAGGCTAAAACGGTCGTTTTTCGGCTTAAAAATGAAATTTATATAAAACTGATTTAAGAACTTTAAAAACTTAAACCATGACATTTATTAACTTAAAACATCATATCATTAATTATCGCGCATCTTTTTCGGCTTGATCGATCATCTCTAGCTCGGTTTGGTATTAAAGGTTTCGTTTAATGTGCCGCCGTACCATTAAATCGAAATTCTTTTTCTGTGCCGTACTTTACTTATCCCGAAGCATTAATGCTTCGTAACATCACTAAGTATTATAGATATCGTCTATAATTGAACCCTCGATTCGTTCGGGTTTCAATAATTATCGATCGATTAATCGCATATTCAATGCGGTGAATTATATATTCACGTACGATCAATACAGTGAACCATGTATTCTCGTATAATTACTATGGTAACTCATGTACCCGACATTAAATATGACGTAACTATTGTCTACCGGTTAGGGTATACCGGGTTTCGTCGGAATCGTTACATTCTCCCCCCGTTAAGAAATTTCGTCCTCGAAATTTTACACGCCTACTATTCCCTCCCGAGAGAAGGGTGGGGGGTTTTTCCTTCAGAATTCACCCTCGCGTTACCAGGTATAATCTGGTCCTCGCTGTGAATTCCACTTAATCTTAATCTATAAAGGTTGGTGTGTCCAAACTGTTTAGTTTTCCCGTCTACTATCTCAACTGAATTATTTATGATATCAAGTATGTCTTCTATGAGTACTTCCATTACTAGTACTTTCGTTGCCTCATCGCTTAGGTACTTTTCAATCCGTATACATGGCAAAACATCATGTATAATACTTAGCCCCTGGAGTACTTTAATCGATAAACTAAATGACCAATCATGGAGATAGTCTCATGAAGTCCAATATATTAATGAGCTATTTTTCGGTTTTGCCAAACCTCATATCACCTCTCTAAGGTGATGCCTTAAAAATACCTTGTCACCTCTTTCCAGCGACAATGGTTTCCTTTGAATGTTGGCATAAATCCTTTGCCAATCTCGCGCTGCTTTCAACTTATCTTAAATATTATAAATCCGATTGGTTGTTTCCCGAACCAATTCATATCTTATGGCTTGAGTGACGCCCATTTTCAATTTAACAAATTGGTGATAATTACTTCACCCATAGAAAGCTTCAAGCTCTCGATGCTTCCTTCCCCTCCTTCCAATAATGGAAGTAGGATGACTATTTCGATCTGAGATCATTGAAAATGGTACTCCACGACGAGATACCATTTCATCATCATGAATTTGGGCGAGAATTCATTGTGGTAATCGTCATAGATTGGGATGAAATGCGAGGATTGGTTAATCGATCCGCGATTACCTAATTTACCTCATGCCTTTGATATATCATGGGAATTTGCGTCCCGAAATCCATTGTAATTTATTCCCACTATCATTGGCGAATTTTCTGTCGTTGTGGCGTTCCCCAGGGTTTTCGGTGTGCAGCCTTATCTCTCGCATAACTCAAATATCCTCCAACATACGTATCCATATCTTTCTCCAACTCAGCCATTAATAAGATCCTTTCAGATATTCGCATCATCAATAGTCTAATCCGATGCCGGATGTATGGAATATTTCGATCTATGCGCTTCGTCCATGATTAATTCACGAAGGTCATGGAGGGTCGGGATCCAAACCCAATTTTTTTTGAAATAGAGAATTTCGTCCACGCGCTGTTCGAAATTCTTCTCATTGCCGTAAAGTCCTTCCTTTTCCAAATGTTCCTCTTTCTACGCCTCACGTTGAGCGACTCGAATCAGGTCCGAAAGGTTCGACTGGACTATCATCCCTAGCGCTTCCACTCGCAATGGCTTAACCCGATCTTTCCTACTCAAGGCATCGGCTACGACGTTAGCCTTGTCGGGGTGATAACGGATGTCACAGTCATAATCGTTTAACAACTCGACCCATCTTCGTTGCCTCATATTCAGTTCTTTCTGATCAAATATGTGCTTCAAACTTTTATGATCGGTGAAGATGGTGCACTTCGTACCGTAGAGATACTTTCTGATCAAATATCTTTCTGATCAAATGTCTCCAGATTTCAAGTGCGAAGATAACCGCTCCCAGTTCTAAGTCATGAGTAGTGTAATTTTTCTCGTGTACTTTTAACTGTCGGGAAGCATGGACTATAACCATATTATTCTGCATTAACACGCATCCTAACCCTCTACGCGATGCGTCACAATACGCAACAAAACCATCGTCTCAATCGGGGAGACTTAAAATCGGCGCTTGGCACAATTTTAATGGTTTCTATCTTATTTGGATCTATGTGAAATCCCTGTTGCTTTACAACATGACCAAGGGATTATGCCTTCTTTATTCAAAATCACGTTTCGAAAACTTCGCGTATAACTCCTCTTGCTTTAACACTTCCACCATTTTCCTTAAACGTCGTTCGTGCTCTTCCTTACGTTGCAAATATATCAAAATATTATCAATGAATGCTATGACAAATTTGTCAAAATAAAGTTTACAGACTCGGTTCATGAGTTCCATGAACACTGCCGGCGCATTTGCTAGCCCGAACGGCATAAATAAGAATTCATAATGGCCGTAACGAGTCTGAAACGCTGTTGTTGCAACGTCCCCCTCTTGGACTTTTCATTTGGTGATAACTATATCTAAGATCAATTTTCTAAAAATAAATCGCCCCTTGCAGTTGGTTAAACAGATCATTCACTTCGAAGAAATGAATACCTATTCTTGATCGTCACTTTATGCAATTCTCTCTAACCATTACATATCCTAACACTTCAGTCCTTCATTTCCCAAATAACACTGGTGCACCCCATGGTGACTAACTAGGTCGTATGAAACCTTATCCAATAATTCTTGCATTTCAGTTGGTGCAAGTCGGTAAGATGCTTTAGCAACAGGGCCAGCTTGAGGTATTAAATCGATTCTAAATTCGACCTGTCGGGTTGGCGGTAATCCAGGAAGTTCTTCTGGGAAAACTTGTGGAAATTCGTGTACCATCGGGATATCTTCTATATGTTTTCTTTTAAATACTTTGGCAATCGCGTTTGTTAAATACACCACGTCTTCTTGTCGTAAATATTATAACATCTCAAGATGAGATTAGAGTGGTAACATAATACCATACACTTTTCTCTGTATCAAATCGCTTCATCGTCCGAGAGAGCTTCTAATCATCTTCTCTTCATATTTGGTTTCAGCTTCATGTTGAGTTAGCCAATCCATGTTGACTATTACGTCAAAACTTCTTAACTTTACTGGTCGTAGGTCAATAAGGAAAGGTTAATCGTTCAGAATAATAGGACAATTCCGAACAATTTAGTTAATCATTAGGGATTTACTGTTAGCGATTCTATAGTATAGGGTTCTATAGTTTCACTAATCGGTATCTTTCCAATTGATAGGAGGTTAACAGGAACTAACTTCTATCGACGACCGTAAAAATATCACTGAAGCCTATTGATTTAAAACCACAACATATTTAATACCACCTTTGGATCATGACGTGCTTTATTCAAATTACTCACAAAAGCACGGCTCCTTGCTTGATCAGAGGTTGATGCTTGTCATGAGGTTCGTCTTCCAAAGACACTTTGGTTCAACTTTGGGCAATTTCTCTTGAAACGTTCTGTACTGCCACATTCATAGCAAGTACAACTGTTTGGCATAATTTGATTTCTTTGGATGGATGGTTATTGAAGCTGTTGGGTTCGGAGTGGTTGAACATGGATGGGTTGGGGTTGCCGGTTCACATGGCTTCAATTGGTTCTACAATTGGGCATTACGTCCATCTTTACCACACCTGTGGCCTACTATCACTCGACATTCTTCTTCCTACCGATAACCATATTTTCCACATTTAGGGAAGGACCCTTCATGCGGTTCATGTTTTCACACCAGAACTAGTCTTAGTATAATTCTGGGTTATAGGACATACCTACTTATTCACACGTCTATCTTGCACTATACCTTTATCATTTCCCTTCTTTAACACTCGACGTTTCACCTAACGTCCTTCCATTCCGCTTCCCATAGAATCAAATATATCAATGCTGGCTTGTGACACAACCCTTCCAAAGGTTGTATATTTTACTGGGTTGACTGTACTCCTTATCGATGGAGTTAGCTCCCAATATAGCGCTCACTTTGCTTAATTTCAGGAGTAATTAGCCATGTTACCAGACATGACAATTCCTTCAAACGATTAGCGTGTTCTAAGTGATCAGCACACAACATTTCTATCTTTCATAGCTCAGTTTCCAATCTCTGAGTTTAATTACTCGAATAAAAGTGCTCTAGCACAAGAATTTTAAATTCTTACCATATCAGCTTAGCAAAAATTTTCTATCTATAATTTTGTACCATCGTGTTCCATCACGATACAACATAATCTACCAACATATCTGTAGCATATTTCACTACACAATGTTCTAGACTCTTACCAATATCCTTAACCATTTCGATCTTTTCTATCCACTCGCTAATATATTCCTCCCTTTACCATCAGTAAACTATTAATAATTTCCTTAACACAACCAACAAACATATCCTTATACCGGATTTAATTCATTACGACTACTATTCATGTTTAGTTTATAACTAATACTTGTAGTCATAATAGTATTCGGTGGAACATTATCACTCTTAGTAATAACACTAAGAGTTGAAGTGTTCATAATCATGTGATTGCTCGATCTATAATTCTGCGATCACATTTGCATCAACACTAGCAGTGATCTGTGATACGACACTCGGTATCATCATCTGCTATCTTTGAGCAACCAACTGAATCATATCAATCTCCATCATTGGAGTTACTCTTTTTATGTCATTCTGCCGTACTCATCCCGTACGTAGTAATCAATACTAATCTCACCGTATAACTCGTTACCAGCTCAATCATAACAACAGGTACACATACACACCAAATATTATCACACATATTACACATACCAGTATCTAGTATATATGTCCCACAAATATAATAACATATGGACTTAACCTGACGTCGGTTAACGTTTAAATATGTTTCATAACCCTTGTCACCAACTTACATATAGATCTTTCTCAACAAAGATCAAGGTTTAATATGCTTGATTTCAATATCCTTCTGCATGTCAGCATAACCGATACATACTCACCGTGAGCACCAAACGATTACGTACCACGGAGTTATAATATCCGTGTCTATTCGTATATCCGGCATACACAGTATACCACCTACGAACGAATAACCAACTATGCTATAATGATTCCAACACCTCTTTGTGTATAGGTAATCATTCTATTCGAGCATACATGGGTGTAGACATCTAACGGATGTAAGGATAACATAGGGAGTTGCAAGGTTCAAGGTAATTGCGCAACATGGGTTGCCTTCAAATATTATCAATTACTATTATGGGAAACTCTATCACTTGCTCAGTCAATGTCCTCAGGCGTTCTAGGTTCGCTGAAATCGGTAATTCTCGATCTGGAGAAGGTATGTCTCATATGTTTGGGAGCGAGAAATACATATATATATTTCTATATATTATTTTTATCTGCTGATTTATTATCAAATTTATTATTATTAGTATTTTATTTTATTTATTTATTTATTTACCTTAATGGAATAAGAACGGGTTCAGGTACAGGTCCATCTGTACGTGAGGGTTGGCGGTTCGGTTGAACATAGGGGTTATTATGATATACGGTACCGGTGTTGGTAGGGTAAGGGATTTATCAATTCTGGTTGGGAGTGACGGTTACTAGATATTTCTGGTTAAAGTCAAACGGGAGATCTAACTTGGTACTATCATAACTATGGCCCGATAAGTCAGACTCGTTATCAACCGATGCTCTAGAAATTTTTAGCATCCTCGGCACTTTTATTATTTCATCCCCCCGGTTCCTTATCCGGGTCCTATTTCTCAATACATGTACCCACAAGATATGCACATATATATATACACACATTAGCACGCATAAATAATATTATATACTTTACACATATGTTGTCATTTTTACCTATTAATGTACCCCGTGATTTCCCCTGAATTCCCTCGTGCGGACAAATCTGTTATTATGTTCCGGACCATAATAACTCACTTGTCCATCCAAGTTCATCCAGATCTCGTCACTATATATTATTAGTTGATATTCAGATCCTATAATACTTGAGCTACTGGTTATATTTTAGGTATCTTTTAAAGACATCCTAATTATTTTATAACCAATGGCTCTGATACCAAGTTCTGTAACACCCCGCAACCGCAGCGGAAACGTAAACGGGATGCAACAGACACCTCTGATATCAACCACATTGTTTATAAAGAAAACTGAATACATTAATATACTTCAAATTACATTATCTTGTATTTAATTACCGTCTAGGTGACACACACATCATACAATACGATACACAATTCTATTTGTTATAATGTATCCTAACATCCTGCACGCAAATCTTACACACATCAAGCACTTAGCACGTAAGCAATCACTTCATCTTAATTGTACCTGAAAAAGCAAAGCAAGTTCTGTAACACCCCGCAACCGCAGCGGAAACGTAAACGGGATGCAACAGACACCTCTGATATCAACCACATTGTTTATAAAGAAAACTGAATACATTAATATACTTCAAATTACATTATCTTGTATTTCATTACCGTCTAGGTGACACACACATCATACAATACGATACACAATTCTATTTGTTATAATGTATCCTAACATCCTGCACGCAAATCTTACACACATCAAGCACTTAGCACGTAAGCAATCACTTCATCTTAATTGTACCTGAAAAAGCAAAGCAAGTTCTGTAACACCCCGCAACCGCAGCGGAAACGTAAACGGGATGCAACAGACACCTCTGATATCAACCACATTGTTTATAAAGAAAACTGAATACATTAATATACTTCAAATTACATTATCTTGTATTTCATTACCGTCTAGGTGATACACACATCATACAATACGATACACAATTCTATTTGTTATAATGTATCCTAACATCCTGCACGCAAATCTTACACACATCAAGCACTTAGCACGTAAGCAATCACTTCATCTTAATTGTACCTGAAAAAGCATGTGAGAAAACGGGTCAACTACGAATAGTTGGTGAGTTTCACAATTCGAGTAAACCATGATAAATCATTATCAAAATATAATATTATCGATGTAATTATGCTGAGCCCACAAGTGAAACCTCTGACTATCACACACAACCCCCGTGGCATATCCCCCGCCCACGGAACTGCCCCAAACCGCTATGTCTAACATTACATAGCAATATATATATATATAACACCCAAAATAGACATGTGCAACTGGCTGGGAAACATCAGCAAATCCATGCCGGACCAGTTGGGTTTGTCAGACCAATAGTACTATCCACACTCTACCGGCTTTCAGTTAATCACTCGTGTTCCGGGGCCTTAGAATGTTAGCAACTCAGACAATTACCATCTTAGTACATTTCCGTACGATTCCCGTGCAATAAAATATATATAAATCCACGCAAATCCATGCGTTCAGTATGTATTTAAACATTTCAGTAATAACATGCTTCCGCCCCGAGAAACTATTTAAAAACAATTCAGAAAAAGTGGCTCGTGAAACTCACCTTAGCACATGCAAGCAGGTAACAACAATCATTATCAATTAACATGTCCAATCTGTAATATGATCCCTACGATCGTTATTATACACTTATTGTTTATATAATCTTTTAACCGTATCAACCGGTACATCTGGGGACACTGTTAACCCAGTACTGTACCCGAAATACTTGTCCGGACTCAGATTGTGATATCGTTTAGATTTCCATGGTCACAATTACTATTAGTCGTTTTTCTCGTTTTGCGTGCCTAGCACGGTTATCCGTTTTTATGTTTCAAAAATGAGTTTGGTCACACACGACCCGAGAGTAGTGGTTGACTGATAATTTAATTAAAGATGTGAAATTAGAGCTCGGTTTAGACGTCCCGATTGGCCGCGGGACTCGTTTCCGTCTTTGGCGTACCGGAAACTGTTAAAATAGGTTAAAATTACTCAAATCATCCGAATTATGTTCGGATGATTTATTTTTACTTGTTTAACTCAATTATACGAAAATAGTTCATTTTTAGGGTTTTTATACACCAGTCAGCTCGCTTAAGCGAACTTCACCGGTTTACGCGTTTTAACTTTAAAAGTTTGATAATTAGCACAAATAATTATCCGTTTAATCTCGGATCTTGAAATTTTGCAAAAATCACTTTTTAACAGTGGGGAATTTTATAAAAATATTTCCAGAATTAATTCTTATATTTAAAATTTATTTATCTATTTTTAAACACCATTTAAACACTAAATATGTCGTAAATACCAAACGATCTTAGAAAAATCCCAAATTTCTCCTGGATGTCCCCTGCCATCTACATAGTCCCCTGTAATTTTTTCAGAACCAAAATCTTCTTTTACATGCCATTTTCACTAAAACCGAGCTAGAAAACCCTAGAACTCGTTTAACCGAAAAGCCTACTTAGACTTCTCCAACTGACCTCAAATTTTTTGTTTGACTTATACATGATATAAAAAGCTTATCTGAAATTTTCCAGAATTTTTCATGATATTTAACTATTTTTCACCATTTTTAGCCAAAACCGAGCATTAAATTCACCAAATATTCATTCTTTATCCAAATATTACCAAAAATTCACAGAACTCTTATTTTCATGTGTAGAACATCCCTGTAAAATTTCATGAACTAACTCTAAACCATCAACAATCTGTCCCAAAACACATACACCGAACATAAACCGAATATACCTTTCGTTTTCCGCCACTACAAGCTACAAACTCGTCTTTCCGCCTTGTCTACCACTAAACACAGAGCCTACAAACAACATACCACAATACCAAGCAAGTTACACTCACGATCAAGCCTCTTACACTATAGTTTCGGTTATTGCTTTAAAAACAAAGATTTAACCGTAAAAATCCGTTTTTGGTCCGTTTAACTCCTTTCTTGGACCAAGATCCCTTGTATAACCCGTATACATCACTTGATCATGCAAGAATCGGTTTTCATCTTTGAAACCTCATTTTCTTGCAAACAAACTCAAGAAACGAAGATGAACACGTGAATAACTCGATCATTACCTTGTTTTTCTTGCTAGAACTCTCGGTTTTTAGGTCATGAACTTGAGAGAAAATGAAGTTTGTTGATTGTTTGATGAGAAAAAAGAAATAAGGGAATGGGGTAACCCCCTTTGTGCCGATCGGATTGTATGAGGGGTGGGGTGGGACCCACCTCTCCATTCTAAGCCACATGTTTGGATTTCGGATATCCGGATAATGTTTTGGATAATCTGGTTCAGTTCGTTTTTCAGTTAAATGTTTAACTTGGCTTAAAACGAGGCTAAAACGGTCGTTTTTCGGCTTAAAAATGAAATTTATATAAAACCGATTTAAGAACTTTAAAAACTTAAACCATGACATTTATTAACTTAAAACATCATATCATTAATTATCGCGCATCTTTTTCGGCTTGATCGATCATCTCTTGCTCGGTTTGGTATTAAAGGTTTCGTTTAATGTGCCGCCGTACCATTAAATCGAAATTCTTTTTATGTGCCGTACTTTACTTATCCCGAAGCATTAATGCTTCGTAACATCACTAAATATTATAGATATCGTCTATAATTGAACCCTCGATTCGTTCGGGTTTCAATAATTATCGATCGATTAATCGCATATTCAATGCGGTGAATTATATATTCATGTACGATCAATACAGTGAACCATGTATTCTCGTATAATTACTATGGTAACTCATGTACCCGACATTAAATATGACGTAACTATTGTCTACTGGTTAGGGTATACCGGGTTTCGTCGGAATCGTTACACAAATGAATATCCCATCCTTCTTTTGTTGAACTTGCAAACCAAGAAATAAATTCATTTCTCCCATTGAGCTCATGCAATATTTTGACTTCACAACTTCCTCAAACTCCAAAAACATTTGTTCATTGGTAGACCCAAAGATGATTTCATCAACATAAACTTGAATCAGGAGTAAATCTCTTCCTCTTTTCTTGTAGAGGAGGGTCTTATTAATGGCTCCCCTGTGGAATCCATTAACAAGTAGTTGGTTTGACAACTCATCATACCAAGCTCTTGGAGCTTGACGTAGTCCATATAGAGCTTTGTTCAACTTATAGACTCTATTTGGAAACTCAGGATCCTCAAAACCTGGAGGTTAAGAGACATCCTCTTCAATTTTTAAGTTCATGAAAGCAGATTTAGAATCCATTTGAAAAACTCTTATGTTCATTGAAGCAGCATAAGCTAAGAAGATTCTGATTGCTTCTAGCCTTGCCACTTGTGCAAAAACTTCCTCAAAAACAATTCCTTCTTCGTGTAAGCATCCTAGTGCAACTATTCTTGCTTTGTTCTTCATTACAATCCCTCTCTCATCCCTTTTATTTCTGAAAACTCATTTGGTACCAATAGCGTACTTACCTATTGGCTTATCTACAAGCTCCTACACTTGCAGATTTTTGAATTGAGCCAACTTCTCTTGCATTGCTTCCACCCAACTATTGTCCTTTAAAGCTTAAACTATGTTCTTGGCTTCAATTTGGGATTGGAAGCAGGAGTACAAACAAATGTTTGCAGATTCAGATGCACTTCTTGTAACTCTTTCATGACTATCTCCAATGATGTTTTCAGGTGGATGATTTCTTTCAACAAAGGAAGTTTGCACAATTTGATCTGAAGAAATATTTGAATCTAGATTTTTATCATTGATATCAGGTTCCTCAATGACCAAATTAGATGTTTCTTTGTTCATTTCTGCATCTTCTTCACCATTCTGCAGTGATGTTGAAGCACATCATTTCCAATGTTTAAATTTTGAAACTTTGGTTGTCTTTTAGCTTATTCTTGATTATTCTGATCATCAGTTTGCTCTTCATTATTGACAGCTTGTTGTTGATCATTTTGGTTGTTAATTTGTACATTATCCATGACAAGACTTTCTTGAATATGTGGTTGCTCAAGGTTGTCATTTTGCTCATTTTCTAATTCAATGTCAGAAGCATTCTTATCAAATGAGTATTCAGTATTTCTGTCAGCAACCTTGGACCACAATTTGTACAAATCAACTTTCTTTTCTAAATTTTCTTCATGGACACTTTTTCTATACAAAGCTTCATCAAAGTCTTCAGGATAAATCTTGAAAGACTTGATTAACTTCTCAAGATCAAACAGACAGGATGCTCCATCCAATGTATTAAATTGGTTTTCACTGAAAATAACATCAGAAGATTCAATCACACTCAAATGATTTTTCACATATACTCTATAGGCTTAAGAGTGTTTAGAGTATCCAACAAAGAAACAATCTAAAGATTTTGATTGAAACTTGTTCAGGTAGTTCTTGGTATTTAACAATGAGCACTTGCATCCAAAAGGCTTGAGAAACTTGATGTTGGGTTTTCTTTTGAACAAAATCTCATAGGGAGTTTTGCCTTGACTTTTGTTGAGAAAAACCTTGTTCTGAACATAACAAGCAGTATTGATAGCTTCTGCCCAAAAGGTAACAGACAGATAAGCATCTGATAACATGGTTCTTGCAGCTTCAATGAGTGTTCTGTTTCTTCTCTCTACTACCCCATTTTGTTCAGGAGTTCTAGGTGCGCTGAATTGTTGAAGAATTCCTTTTGCTAGACAAAATTCAATCATCACCCCATTCTTGAACTCAGTACCATTGTCACTTCTCATAACCTTCACCCACACATCTAGTTGGTTCTCAATCCTTGTCACACATCCTTTAATCAACTCGGCAGCTTCATCCTTGGAATTCATATAAATAAACCCAAGTATATCTTGAAAATTCATCAATGATCACCAAGCAATATTTTTTCTTCTTTATACTAGGAACACTCACAGGACCAAAAAGATCCATATGAAGCATTTCTAGTACTTGTTCAATTAAGTTTACAAGCTTTGCTTTGTGTGATGATTTGTGCTTCTTTCCCTCTTGACATGAATGCACTTGTCATCTAGATTGAACTCCCTTGTTGGTAAACCAATTACATGTTCACCCTTAACAAGTTTGTTCACATTCTTTAAGTTAACATGACAAAGCTTTTTGTGCCACAATTTTGTTTCATTTTCAGTGGCTTTTGACACAAAAAAAGTTCCACCCCTAGATATTGCATCTTTCATTCTCAATTCATATTAGTTTCCATTTCTAGGATCCATCATCATAATCATATCAGGTGGGATTACAAATTCAGGTTTGAGGATTAAACAGTGAGAATCATCAAAACCAACCTTATAACCTTTATCACACATCTGTGATATGCTCAATAGGTTATATTGTAATCCTTCCACATAGAACACATTATCAAAAGAAACTTTTCCATTAGTGAGAATGCCTTTCCCCACAATTTTCCCTTCATTCTCATCACTCCCAAATGCAACTGCTCCTTCATAATTTTCCTCATAATTCACCAGTGACCTCTTGTCACATGTCATGTGCCTGGAACATCCACTGTCCATATACCATACATCATTGATTTGTGTGGACTGTTCCTGCACAAATCAAAGGAAAATAATCAGTTAAGTGATGAAGTTCAAGCTAGATCAGCTTGCAATTCATCAGTAACATGAACATTTGTTGCATTGGTTTTGGGTTCCTCACAGACAATTTCACAAGATACATCAGAATCAACTGTATCATAGCCAGTTTCATATGATATTCCCACATATGGAATGATGCTCTTGCATTCCTCAATGACAAACTCTCTCTTTACACTTGTTTCTAGTGTTTCACATGTCACTTGTCTTTCTTTTGTCACTTGAGTTTCACTTCTGGGTTTCCACAGAAATCCTTGTGGCTTAAAGCCATGATTCAACAGAGATTTCTCATCACCATTCAATTCTTTTGATTTCTTTCTCTTGAAAACTTCCATTTTAACTTTCTCATCACATTCTATTGACTTTCCATGGTAAACTACAGATTTAACACCCTTATCATGTTTAAATCTGATAGGTCGTTTAATCATTGGACCCTTCTTCTTCTCTTGTTCATTCAAATTCTACTTCTCTTCCTTATCAACAGTTTCATTTTTCTTCTCACTCTAGGTTTCAACACTGTTCACTGTATCAACAGATGACTTCTTACCCTTGCCCAAATATTCATCATACTTATTTTTGTAAAACCCAAAGTCTTGTCCAAACTTTGTTAAATTTGGAACATGGATTGGTTTGAAGGTAAATCTTTCATGACAAGAATCAGCGTGCTGTCCATATTCATCACAATGTTTGCACCACACTTTTCCTTTGAAGTTCTCACTTGACTTCCCATTTTTGAATCTTTCACTTGGTCTTGGGGGATCAACTCCAATAGTCCTTTGAGTTTTGAGACCATCATAGTCAATTTAGAAAAGGTACAAATTCCTCAATTGTTATGTCTTGTCTTTCCACTGAACTCTTGATAAAGATTATCCTTTCCATATTGATTGGTTCATCATCTATGTTTCCTCTATACCTTGATTGCCTTCTTTAATATTCTTCCATACTTTCCACCTCCCCAATATCAAATAACTCATGGTTTGAGAAAACAGGGTAAACAGGAATGAAAAGATCATTATTCTTCTTGGTTTCTTATGTTTTGTTGTTTTCTTTGACATTTTCCCTTCTTTGTGGCACTTTGTAGGCTGATATTTCATTGTTTTTCTTTGCTTTTGAACCACCACAAATATCAAAAGATTGGTGTTCCCTTCTCATTTGCTCATGATGTTTTCTCATCTTGGGAGTTATCTTTGGAAACAAAGGGATCTTGTTATTTGGCTCCTTTTTACCATTCTTTTCTTATTTTCTTTAAGCTTTCATTGCTTGAACGGTTGTCACTTGAATCACTCAAGTCATCTCTATTCAAACAGTCATCATCAAAATCATCTTCGGACACTTGCACACCAACAAAAATCTCAGTACATTTCTCATCTTTCACTTCTTCTTTCATCACAAACTCACCCTTGTCGTCAACTTTAGCCAACTTATAATTTTCAATGAAATATTCATTTTCTTTAAACACTTCTCTAAACTGATCAAGGTAGCCATTTCTCTTTTTCTTATCAACCTTTAACAAGTAATTGTCATTTATAGGTGGAGGAACAACCTTGTCCTTATCTTTCTCATTGATCTTGTTCAACTTCCCACAAATATTCTCAGTTGAAACTAAAATTTTCAGAAAATCATTTTCAACTTGAAGTTGAGTATTCTTCAACTTTTCATCCACATACATTTTCTTTAATTCTTCTATTTCAGTGAAATATCTGGACTAAATCATATAAGTATCAATACAATCATGTTCCAGACTCTTAATCATTTCCTCATAAGTCAAGTCACTTATTTCATAGATATTAATCATACTTTGTTACTTAAAACATTCACTTTGTAGCTTTCCAACTGTCATTCTCATGATTCATTCATTTTAAGTAATTCAAGTTTTGAGAGATTTGAATGTACCTAAGATAAAGATGATACAGCTTTACTCTCTATTTTAGCCATGAATGCCACATTTGCCTTTTCAATGTC